>NC_074724.1:23741950-23916950 GCF_947242115.1 Biomphalaria glabrata | reverse complement strand
CGCTATGAGCTTTATTTCTGATATTTTAAACTTTAAAAAAATGCATATCCTGAATTATCTATAGTGCGTTATAATACTATTCTTCCATTAAAAAGGTGTAAGTAAAAAAAACAAATCTGTTATTCACTTCACTTTACTAAAGCAAATGGTAGAAGATGGTACCTATAGTTATGATTTGGTATTTGCGAGGGGGATGGTAACCACAAAACCTCTTTGAGCTATATAGATACCAATTAGAAATTGCTTTTTCTTTTGTTGGAACAGTCGGAAGGCGGGAAGGGCAAACCTCAAAACCTCTCTTGGCTACTCTCATGGAATTCAGCGAATGTAATTTGATTTACATTTTTTTAATCGAAAATAGATAGATAGATAGATAGATAGATAGATAGATAGATAGATAGATAGATAGATAGATAGATAGATAGATAGATAGATAGATAGATAGATAGATAGATAGATAGATAGATAGATAGATAGATAGATAGATAGATAGATAGATGGAACATCTGAAGGGGAGTTTTAAGCTCAAAACCCTCTGGAGAGGGTTTTAAACTTAAACCCTCTGGAGGGGGAGCTTTAACTCTTAACCCAACTTGGTTAAGCTAATAGAGTTTGTAGACAGTAGATTGCTTTAGTTTTATGTTGGAGAGTGGGGTTTTAGTGTTGAAAAAATCTGGAAGAGTGTTTTTAACTCACCCCCACCCCCCACCCTCTACTACACTCGTGGAATTTGGTGACTGTCGTTTTCTTTATTTTTTTATTTAGTTGAAGAAGGGTTAAACTCATCCCGCTTGGTTGAGCTGGGGCAAGTGCTGGATCAACATTAAAATCTCACATACAATAAAGAAAAAAATATACTAAAAAAACAGCCTTAAAATATTCCCTCTCTCCGGCAAAAAGGGGGGGGGGGTAATTTCATTTCTGGGTAGGTTTTGAGCCCGACACTCCCCCCTTTCGGCTACGGCCATGGATCTAATATTAGGTTGCATTTATTTCAAGAATACTTTTAAAGCATGATGCTTCATTGAGTATCCATCAGCTTAGCTGTTTTTCTAAACTTTTGATAGATTTATTATTTAGACTCTGTTTCCCTAGCAGGTTGACAAAGTGAATACATCTGTCTGTGTGGTTCAATATCCATTCATTTTGCATACAGGTCGAATGACATTTGTTTTTGCACCTTTCAACGAAACAAGCACATCCTCCCTCAAACGAATATATAAAAGGAAAGATAACAAAGAAAGCAACTTGAAATACAGTTGTTTTCCCTTGACAGTGACTTGTGAAACAGAATTGAGCTTAACAAACTAGAATCCTCTTATTCCAAACGTGCTAACGATTTCCATTCAAATTTTATAGTTACATTTGACGCAAAACGTAAATAAAACCATCTAAAATAATCAATAGTAAATAATGCGGGCATGTTTAAAGCTAGTGATAAAATTCGCGATAAATTAAAAAGGTGTGGAAGTTGTCTTTCTTTGAATTGAATGTCATTGTTAAATGCATTCATTTAAACTTCTCGGTTGAATCCACCTTTGTACAGCATTAGAGCAGTGTGCAGCCTCATTCAAACATGGTAGATATTTGTATCTGTCTATGTTTCTATAGCAAACAAGTAACATCATGTCAATCATTGTTTAGTTGCACGTCTACAGACTATTGCATCAATGAGTTTTGACCTAGCCAGCTACGCATGCAACATGGTTTGTGTACATTCGTTTCAAATAATGTGAATTATACCAGCACGTAGGTAGTGGGCAGTGGTGAGGTCACATGTAAATAATCCAATGGTGAAGTAGTAATTATGTTTGAAAGTAAATCGAAGTACAATCAGTTTAATTTATTTTTGTCAATTGCCAGAACGATTTGTTATTGAACAGTTTCATAGTTCGATCTGTTATAATAATGTTGAAAAAAATGAAATTATATATCTTTATTTATTTGATTGAAATTTAAAGAAGACACATAACGCATCTACTTAAAAAAATTCTATCGTTGCGTCAGATATGACACGTGACCATACTCGCAATTCAAGTAGATTAATATTTTATTGTTGAAGTTAATTTTTGGCGAAAAAACAAAAGAAAAAATTGTGTATGTGAATGTGTGCGTGTGTTAACGTTATTTTTTTAACTTGTTTGTATTTTATATCAATCAGTGTCAACCATTTAAATTATAGATGATACATGTACAATTAAGTTTTACATTTCTTTTCAAGGTTTAGAATTACCATGTGAGCTATGTTTGCATGAAAGTTCATGTATATGTCGTTCGTCAATTTAAACAGATAATGGGTTGGTAGAACTAAGCACTGCCGTAACGTAATTAATCTAAATTAAGTCTTAATTATACCGTTGTTATGCTGATTGGACGAAGCTATAGAAGTGTTTAGAGATTAAAACAATTGGTTCACACCAAGTAGGCTTTAAGCTTGTTCCAAAGATTTAAGATTCAACATCTTCTCACTGCGACAGCTGTTGCTCACTCCAGACAGTCTTTGATGTAGGATTTTTCATTTGTTTTTCTAATTTCATTTTCAATTATCTTCTACCTGGAAAGGAGGAATCTAAAAAAATGGTTTTAATTTATATTACGAATTTATTTTATATTTTTTAATAATTTTAATTTTAACTCTGCTTAAAAAAAAATCCAACATGTTCGATTCTGTAAGAACTTTTGTGGGTCCTAATTCAATTGTTTTATTGAAGCCATTTGAGCAAAGATGCTGTACTGTTTGTTTCAGGTTTATACATACCAAACTAGCCACATTTAGTTTTATGACGTCAAGACGGACGTAATGGAACAAATAGTTGTGATTGGTTTGATTTTTATTTCTACACTATTCGGTAAGTTTTCACCCATACCAAGTTTCTAAACAGGCTCTATCTGGCTGTTAGTTTACAACAGATACCAGATCTTTTCTGTAGTACTTTATAAACTAAATTACTAGTCAAATTACTTAGCTGAAATACTGAGTAGATGAAAACAGTACATTGGTAGAAGCTACTAGAATGCTTTGGCATTAAATTGTGAGTTTGGGTTAATAAAAATGTTCCGAGTAAAACAATGTGTCTATACATTTACATTTTGATATGCCTGCTATATTGTTGTTGTTTTTTTCGGTTGTATTTTATTTTAACTTTTAAAAATAGACATGTATACACAAATAAGTTTAAAAACATGCCTACATTCACACATCAACAGACAAGTTACTTCTCAATTCTATTTCATTTGTAAGTCTAACAGTATAACAAAACATCCATTTTTGATCAATTGTCTTCTAGCTGACAGTGTAAGTGTCCCGTGCCTGAATGATATAAGTCAAATATCTGTGAATGGGAAATGCTTCAAAGTGTTTAAAAATACTACAAATTGGAATGGCGCACAGGTATGGGTTCATGTAGCGCTACTTTCTTTAAAAAATAGATCTACAGATAAATAAATAAATATATAAGAAAAAGAAGCTCTTTAACAGATAATCTCATCATTGCTTGTGGCCAGCAACCATCTTGCTCCAGGCATATCGGTTTTGGGCGAGTTTCTCCAACTGTCACCACATTTTACTATCGCGGTGCTATGTATTCCTGGGTCGTCCCTTCTTATTCTTTCCTTGGTGAGGGCTGGACTTGTTATGTTCATACAGGTTGGCGAAGATTTGGATTGGAAGTAAATTATCTTCAATTCCTAATGAATGTTTGTAAGGTGTACACCATTTCCACAAACATAGTTGGAATACCTATATTTAGATTTTTTTGTTTTATTTCTGGTTTGTTAAATACAAATATAATTTAATTTTATACAGTTATTTGTTTTACAGGGTTTCTGTATCAAAAATTTTTACAACGGAAAATTGGCCGAGCCTATAACACAGAATGAATTAAACGCCATCTATAAACTGGTAGATGTGGTGAGGAATGGAGGTAAGATCTCACAGTTGTCAGGAACTTGTAGCTTCTGAAGAAGTAGTTGATCAAACAGTTCATAGCTGTAAGGTGTTCTCAACAAAACAGGATTGCTGAATCAAATGTACAACAACTGTACACTAAGTAAAAATAATGTTCCCCTTTCAGACCTTGTGGTCTATAGAGCAGATGATGTGACATCTGCTTCTGTGGCCAACGGTCAACGAGGGTGTCATGTGGTCAACAACTGTTCCTTTTCAAAAAATCATGAACACCTAACTGTTGGTTAAATATTAAACCGACGTGAAAAAAAATCGATACTAATTTTTAGATGAAAACACGTTAAACTTTGAAAAGAAAAATGAAAAGTGTTTCTAAGGTGTCACTAGGTCACGTCCTGCATATTGAACTAAAATGTGAACTGGCCTACTTTCAGTCGTTTATTTCTATGCCATTTATCTAGTTATCGAATTCAATCTTTCTTATCTTCTTTTAAAACTCTTTCACAAATGTTGTATTCGATGGCGTATTGATGTACATGCTGTTCAGCTGTTTGACCAGTACTGCAATTGTCTGCAATAAAGATCTATAAAGTAGCCTTAATCTTAGTCCTAGTCTTAGTCCTAGTCTTAGTCCTAGTCTTAGTCTTAGTCTTAGTCCTACTCTTAGTCCTAGTCTTAGTCCTAGTCCTAGTCTTAGTCCTAGTCTTAGTCCTAGTCTTAGTCCTAGTCCTAGTCCTAGTCCTAGTCCTAGTCTTAGTCTTAGTCTTAGTCCTAGTCTTAGTCCTAGTCCTAGTCTTAGTCTTAGTCTTAGTCTTAATCTTAGTCCTAGTCCTAGTCTTAGTCCTAGTCTTAGTCCTAGTCTTAGTCCTAGTCCCAGTCTTAGTCCTAGTCTTAGTCCTAGTCTTAACTGAGAGAGACAGGAAAACAGCCGCCATTGTGAACAATGAGGTCCTTATCATTACATTGTTATTAAAAAAAAAATTTTTCTTTTATCTACACAGTCAGGACATAGTGCACAAGAGATAGAAATATACTCTAGCCATTACCTCAGTCATTTATCAAAAAAAAAAGTTATTTCTAATTTAATTCTTTCTAATTGTATACAATGTAAACCTAGTGTCAGTCTGTCTTCTGTAATATCTCTATGGTTGATTGGAAAGTTTAATGATAAGTAAAATAAGTATCAAGTCGGGACATCTAATTAAATGTTAAACTTCTATCCCCAAAGTCTCAGATGCTACAATGTGTTGATGGTGGTGGTTGAATGTTCTCTAGAGAGAGTTGTTTTCACAAAGCTTACTCAGCTCACTCTGTCTGTCTCTCTGTCTGTCATGTACAAAGTTTGAACTAGTTTTTTTTCCTCACATTTGCAATTCTCGGTTTCAATTTAAAACTTTGCACAATTATTCATTCATTCTTGGTAGTCAGTCGAACATTAACAAATGGACAGGTCAAGATCTTTTCTTTTGTCTTACTTTGTTTAATTCTGCTATCTTGACTCAATGTTTATTCTAGAGTGACACTGCAATCTGATATTTTTAATGTGTTTGTAACTATGTAGCTAGATGTATGGCTGTGAAAGCCCAACAACATTTAGAAAAAATATGTTTTGGTCAAATCTAGACCAATACAGTGTTAAGTGTTCATGTGAAATATCTGAACTACTTTGAACAAACAAAAAAAAGGCTATAACTTCCTATTACAAAAATGTTAACGAATTTTCTTTGAAATGGTATCAACTATGTCTGAAACCTCAAAAAGAATATTTAAATCTAGTTTTTGTTTTCCAGCGTTAAATTTCATCACTTGGATAGGTGCCAATGATTTAGAAGTAGAGGGTCATTTCGTGTGGGCATCAGATAACAGTACATTGAACCCAGCCCTGTGGGGCAAGAGCACTCCAGATAACTGGCTGAACCCTTATACCAATGAGAGAGAGAATTGTGTGTCACTATTTGTCAATGAGAACTCAACCCGTCTGAATGATGCCTCTTGCTCCTTAAATTACTCTCTCATCTGTCAGTCAGGTAAGGCCTCGTTTATTTAAGATGTATTTAAAATAAACAGTTGAGGTTCATCTTTTTGCCATTTTGCCCTCACTGGCATACAGAAAAAAAAACACTTGATGCAAAAAGTTGAGGAAAAAGCCAGCTGAAGAATTCCTACAAAGGTCGCGAGACACATGTGTAAAGACCATTTGAAAAAAGTCTTTGCTGAAGACAGCACAAAAGGTTTACTTAGACTTTCGGAAGATAAAGATTTTGTGAGCGTCAGAAGTATCAAAATATGCAAGTTACAGTTGGGTCATGTCTGTCTCGTAAACCGTTATATTGATCTTCAGACACCAAGACAATATCACATGATCACATGATTTCACACTATCCAGGCTTTCTGCAAACTGCACACGACACAACTAACTCAAAGAATTTCACAACTCAGGGCTTCAAAGTAACAGTAACAGTTTAATTTCAAATACATCACAAATACTGTACAAAAACCTTACCTCTGTCCCAGACCGTCTACACACACCGTGCTGTTCTGACTTTGCCTCGTACTGGTCAAATTGTGAGATAACGTGAAGTCATTTGACTCCAACACATTCGCTATTATATAGGGTCTATACAGGCCTTCTAGAACCGGATGGAACGTCGCTTGACCACTCTGGTTGATCACATTCGCCTTGACTTCCGTGAGTAAGATTTACAACACGGGTCCTTCCCAAACTGCCATGTACTGTCACTCGTCAATGCTGAGCGCTCATGTAGCGCTGGCCTGGGGCGATTTGCCTAGTCTAAAAACATACAGTACTACCCCCCATCTATGTCACCACCAAGTTTATAACAATATATTTATATATCTGTTGTTGTTGTTTTTAATCGAGTCCAATGAAAACATTTTTGTTCGGCTTCATTATGCACAGTGATCATGAATTTCAAAGTTGTCGAATAGCACCGCGTCCCGGGTTGATTGTGGCCTACAGCGAGACCATTCGCAATAGAAGACCTCAACACTGACCTGCGACGTCACAATCTGAGGGCAGCGAAGACCAATAGCTGGCTTCCACATCGTGCAGACCCTTTATAACGATTGCTCTCGCCTACAGGAATTGACTCTGGCACAGCGTCCAGTGTAGAATGAACCAGAGCTTGCTAATGATATTAACATTTGACTAAAATCCTTATTCTATTATTTATGTTTCAAAATAAATATAAAACGTTAATAAACATTAACAATTAAATCTAAACTGCTCCTCAGATCCATGTGACACGTATCTGCCTGGCTCACTGTTCAGTGACAGCAAGTGCTACAAGTATTATAACTACGATCTAACCTGGGAGAAAGCTCAGGTAAATATATACATGTGTTACATCTTGTCTTGTTTAACGGTACTATTTTAATGTCGTTTGCCCCCTCAATAGGGAACCAAGCGTTTACAAAGCTTATATTAACTCTCTCTATCTGCCGGTCTGGTAAAAAAAAAACTTTTTTTTTTTTTCCATTTCCAAACCGCGAATTATGTTGAAACTTTGCACAGTATTCATTGCCCCTGGCAAAACATGTATAAATTTAAAAAAATAACAATTAGTTAATTAATTATTGGTAATTAATTCATTTTTTTATAACGAAATAAGTAGCTAATAAGAGGTGTTGATGTATTTATAAATGTATTCCCCCTATTACGTTTTGTCACATTATTTTTTCCAAAGCACAATTCTCGAATCAAGTTGAAATATTGCATAATTATTTATACTCGATGACAATACACCTGAATCAATGATATTTGTTGTTTTTTTTCAAGTAGTAGTAATTAATTAATTGTGTTTAAAAAAGTAACTAAACCCTGCCATCTTGAGATAAATGACAGTAATTATTTCTTCTTTCCATAACCCTTTTTAACTATTCGTTTTTCTTTTCCTTGTCTTGGAGTAGCTGTTGTTATATTGCCTCCTGGCCACACATTCAACAAGAACACATCTATTATCCTTAACTTTCGTACAGCCTAATAGACTTCTTTAATGTTATATTTCCAGCAATATTGTCTATATGCGAATTCTCATCTTGCTGAACCATATACTGACACGCTCCAAGTTGTAATAAATTCTTATCTGTATAACAGAACAGGTGTGTATTAACCGGGAGTCTGTGTAATAATCTAGATGACTCATTAGCGTTTTTAACAATTCTGGGGAATAGACATTCCTAAAGCACTGCCTTACGGGATTTTTTTATATTTAATTTAATCAGAGTAATCTGAACTTCGTTTTTTTTTAAATCAACTCACTCTGTCTGTCTTGTCTGTCTGTCTGGTAAAAAGTATGTACACGTCATTACTCCCACACCTATTATTGGATCAATTTGAAACTTTGCAAAATTATTCATTGGCCTAGACAAGACATGAATCAATTTACAAAATGTAAAAAAAAATTGTCAAAAATTACAGAAGGTAATTAATTACTTTGTTTAATACCAACAAGGGAAATTAATCCTTCAGTAATCACAGATATAGCTAAATGTGTAGGGTTTAGTCCACTTAAATAATTATTAATGCTATTTCTCTCACACGCATTCTCCGATCAAGCTTATTCTTAAATATATTTTTATAATAATAATAAATGTACTAATAATTATAGCTTTTATCTAGCATTACTTTCATACGTATAGCATGCTCTGAGCGCTATGGTCCAAACTCATTTGTGTACCAGTTGGGGTAGGGTCCACACTGGCGGATCCAGAACTTTGGAGTGGGGGGGGGCGATTTTTTTCCAAACCCTAACCCTAACGCCCAGTAAACCCTAACCCTATGCATAAACGTGCGTACAGGATATATATATATATTATATATATATATATATATATATATATATATATATATATATATATATATATATATATATATTCGATATATGAGAATAAAATAAGACTGTTTCTCAATCTTCGGCAAAAAAACAGAAAAAAAACCAGTCTTTCTCTTGCAAGTTTGGGGGTCTGGGAGCGCGCTGTAAGCTTCTTCAGTGGGGTTCGGGGCGAAGCCCCGACGCCCAAAAGCGTTTTCTTGCATTTTTCTCTGCAGAAACGCATTCTTCTGACATCTACAGCTCAATATTTATCAGTGGGGTTCGGGGCGAAGCCCCGACGCCAAAAGCGTTTTCTTGCATTTTTCACTGCAGAAACGCATTCTTCTGACATCTACAGCTCATTATCTATCAGTGGGGTTCGGGGCGAAGCCCCGACGCCAAAAACGTTCTCTTTCATTTTTCACTTCAGAACGCATTCTCCTGACATCTACAGCTCATTACTTATTAGTGGGGTTTGGTCGAAGCCCCGACGCCAAAAGCGTTTTCTTGCATTTCTCACTTCAGAAACGCATTCTCCTGACATCTACAGCTTATTATTCATCAGTGAGGTTCGGGGCGAAGCCTCGACGCTAAAAGCGTTTTCTGGCATTCTTCACTGCAATAACGCATTCTCGTGCCCTACAGCTCATTATTCATTCTATTATAAAGTGCCTTTTGAATAATGAGAAAAATATTCTAATATGAATTTATCGTCCCTTAATACATTGCAAATAAAACCGATTTGTTCTTTGAAAAGATTAGATACCCCACATATTTAGATTAAGGTTTTGAGGATCGCCGCCGAAAAAAAAATATTCGATTAATAATATTCAATAAAATTCTAGTATACGTTGTGAGTTATAGTCCTAAATTTATTTAACTAGAAAAATATGAGAGTAAAGGTTGGAAAAAGTCGTCTAGGGAAAGATTATCTGGCTTTTGAACTCATCTCAACCGTGACTGTTATATTCAAAAATTTCGTTTAAACTATAACTTTTCCAAAGCAAAGTCTTTCTTAAAATAGTTATGATAAATTCATGTCAAATTACACAAACTCTGTCTGGAAAGGGCAAGGGCGGTAAAATGAAAACTATTAATTCTCGCTCCTTTTTATAATTTCTGCTATTGATTGCATTTTGCATTAAAGAATAGGGGTTGGGCGACTCGATATAAGAATTTACTTTATAGCATATATAAATTATATTAGTGACAGATTTTTTTAATTTTGTAATTTCTTACTATAATACAAAAAGAAAAAGTATTGATTTGTCCGATGGGGGGAAGGGGATTGCATGTATCGCACTTCCACCTGTTTATATTATATAGATATTCGACTAATTTTGTTCACATACTATGATTTCTCCATAACAGTAGGAAACCCTCCAGGGTTTAGATCGGAAGGGCGGTGGAGGTATTTTCTCTTCCCCTTCCAATCGGCCAACAGGTGAACGGTTAAAATACCAATAACAAGTTTTAATCATATAGATATTTAATTGATTCTGTTAGCAAACTGTGATTTCTACAAATAAATAGGACCGCCCCCCCCACTCGAAAGTTTATGGTGGGGGGGGGGGCGGATTGAAGCCATCGCCCTCTCCCGACCCTACCAAATCGGCCAAAATACTAGAAGGGGGGGGCGAAATAATCTAAAAATAGGTTGAAAATTAAATAATTAGTATATATTATTAACATAAGTAATAAATTCGCATACAATTGTGTGAATTCTATACTATAATTCGTCCGACCCCCCCCCCCGAAGGGGGGGGGGTGGGGGGGCGGCCGAGGGGGGGGGCGATCGCCCCTACCGCCCCCCCCCCCCTGGATCCGCCAGTGGGTAGGAAGGTATCTGGGAGAAGGTTTTCCGTGCTGCCTTTAGGCGCACAGTAAACACAACTCTGCTCGAGTCGGGTGTCGAACTTCGTGCCCCCTTCATGTGTTGCAATATAGTTATAGTTAAACAAGAAAGTATAATATAGGTACGTCCGAAACGTTAATTTTCTTATTTAAATCTAATTAAATTATGATCAAAACTGTATCCTGTAATTAATAGTTTATTAGTAAAGTTTTGTGTACTTTTGCCTAACACGGGTACTTCAATTAGTAAAAGTTTGGGTTAAAAATACAACTTGAAACATTTGTGTACAAACTAATTTTCTAAAATGAAATTTATTTTTATTTTTTTTATAAATCATTTGCAACTTTCGATAATTGTATCTCTCTTAAAAACAGCATGGATTGGTGGCAGAAATAAAGATTGTAGTTCAACTTTTAAATGGTTTGTCAGTGAAAGCATAGTATCTAGTAATTTCACTAATTTCACCACATTTGTGAAAGGCAGCTGTTTGAACACTAGTCTACTATGGAACAATGTTGTCAATACGTCTTCTTGGAAGGCCAGAAATGAATTAGAAACGCACGCATTTGTTTGCGAGAAAGGTAAAAAAAAAATGAAAAAGGAATATTAGAAATATAAAAATTATATTCATCAATAAAGTTTTGTCCAAATGAAGGCTCTTGTTCTGTACAAATAGATTACCTTTGGCTGTACAAAGTATTACTCATCTTTGTATAATACAAAATGTGTTGATACAAGTATATTCTACTCTTTATTACCAATGTATTTATTACCAATATATTTATTAGCAATGTATTTATTACCTTGGTTTGAGCAAATAAATGATCATTTTTTGTAAAAATAAATAAATAAATATACCTTTTTATAGCATAACTTTCATACGTATAGCATGCTCTTTACGCTTTTTTCCAATCTCATTTGTGTACTAGTTGGGGGAGGGGTATCTGGGAGAAGGTTTTCCGTGCTGCCTTTAGGCGCACAGTAAACACAACTCTGCTCGACTAGGGGGTCCAACTTCGAGCCCCATTCATAGGTAGCTAAGCCAAGCCAAGTTCAAGCGTACTTAGCCTCTCGACCACGTTTCCCACATTACATTAGAGATAACCGTGCAAAAAGATTACAAATGTTTTACAATTAGAATGCCAATGATGTACTTATAGACAACATATGTTTTAACACAGAGATAACATGTCTTTGAACGTTTACAATTTAATACAATAGTTTTGTTTTGTAATAGGCCAATACTTTAATTATGGCAATGTCTTCGACTTTCGAAGATTAAAGATGAATGCAGTGTTTCACATGACTTAGCAAACCTAGTAGTGATCTGAATATTTTGCCACATTTAATGCAGACAAAGCCGTTGTCTTTGGAGGGAGGGGGTTACTTTAATTGTTTTTTCGTCTTCTGTGCCTGTCTTCAGCAAGTACTTTTGATTGGGCCTCAAATGTCTTCCACGATTTGTATGATGGCACTTTAGCAGTCCCTTTCACAAGCCTGCTTCCGCTTACTTTCCGCTATGCCAGTGATGGCAAATCTGAGTTGGCGGAACCTCTGTAATGCCGTCCTTCTTTATGCTCGCCAAAAAAATATTGCCTTTGAAATGCGGTCAATCCTTGATGTGACGTAGGTGTCCATTCGTTATAGAAGGCCTCAACACTGACATGCGACGTCACAACCTGTGGGCAATTAAAACCAATAGCGTGTTATCAAGACCTGTTATGTGGCAACTAGCTATTGGCCTAAACTGCCCACAGGTTGTAACGGCTGGTCTCGGGCCGACACACTGGTTGAACTGAAAGTAGTGCCTCTATATTGTCCACACCAAAATGTGGTTATTTGTAAGGCGACGTCTTCATGAGAGCATTTCCTATAAGTTTTTCACTGTCGCCAATCGAGTGTGTGACATATAAGCTAGTTCCATCTACCAACAAAAAATGAATGCTTATATAATAATGGTTATCATCAGACTGTTTGATAGCTCTGAGACATGGGGGCTCTAGAAAGTTTATCAAAGACTCTTCAAACGCTTCCATTAAACTATGATTAAAGACGCATTTGCTCCATAATGGGCATACGCTGGTATCACAAATATAAGACGTGTATTATTAAATCTTTGACAACAGATGATATTCAAACAAATAAAACATACAATTTTAAAACGCATAGTGAAACGATAGAAAATTTTGGCTTGATGTTTACACATTTAATAACGTCTTTCCACAGCTATAACCAGTCTTAACACGCGGATCTATTTGGCTCTACTTCCAAGTCTCTCCAAGACCAGTCCACAGTGGGGACATCTTCAAGCGACCACCAACTTCTCTGATATGATCTACGTCAGGTTTAAAAGCAGCAACAACTCAGAGAACGTGACAATATTACCTCTGACCCCAACTTTCAAATCTGTTCGTTTTATTGTGGATGAAAATCTTTTTCTGACATCGTCAGGTATTTGCGAATTAAACTTAGCGAAAAATTGTGTTTACTTTAAAACAAACTTTAAAGTATAAATTATCTTACAAATATCTAATTTAAACAATTCCTAATAAAAAGATAGTTAGGTATAAAGTTTCATTTTAACATAAAATGGGAAATACTTTATCAAACAACTTTTTAATATAAAATATTTTTTTATCAACATAAGGGATGTTATGGTTGAGTGTTTAAGTGCTTGATCTCCTTGATCAGGTAGTATTGTATTCAAATCTCGGTGAGAAATAAAGATTTTACATTTGTATATTTGGGTTTTTTAAACTTCAAATCACATTACAGTGGATCCCTGGACACATTGGCGTCATGGGAAACGAAATGGCAGATAAGCTATCGAAGGCAAGATCATCTATAGAACAACCAGATAGACTTGTAAACTACCTCACCCTAAGGTCAATGTTAGTCAACAATCACAAAGAGGAGTGGCTCAACCAATGGGCATCAGGAAACACAGGCAGAGCCATGTACAAAGAAATGACCATGCCAAACAAATTGAACAGTATTAACTTCCTCCCCTGCAAAGAGCAACTTACAATCTTCCTACTAAGGACAGGACAGATACCTCTGTTAAATTACCATCTCAATAAAATAAATCTCATACAACTACCCCTTTCTAGACACTGCACCCACCGTTACGGAACCGTAAACCATATCCTCTTTGAATGCCCCTTCCTAATCCACCTTAGGTAGACCCTACTACCACTCCAGCCCAACATAACCAACACCCTGTACGGCAGTGCTGAACAACTGAAGAAAACAGCACACTATTTTTCCTTGGCACAGTCTGCAAAAGAGCTGCTCTTAACTATGAAATACTTAATCAACAGATGTAACAGTAAGATACTTATTGCAGACAACAGGTATACATGTATTATTTATTTCAATCTATCAATAACAATTATACTAATATAATTTTATCAATTTATTTATTTGTTTGTTTCTCAAAAAAAAAATACAGATGTCTATTATCGCTATGTTAGAGTAAACTCTACTCAGCCAGTCACCGTAGTCTTGTATATAATGGACCAGACCAGAACCAGCACCACTTTGGTTTATCCTGAACAGATTTATTTTTCAAATCTGTTTAAACCCACGTCTTATCTACCATTATCAGCTTTAAGTCAACTGACAGGTAACTATGAAAATATGCCATTGTTTAAAAAATAATTTATTTAGAAACAAACAAAGCCTATCTAAGGAGAGGAATCGCAAAAATCACTGTCATATATCTTAATACTGCAGGGATAAGCTTCCTTTTTTTCTATAGAAAATAAATTTAATTATTTACCACCAAATATATGGTGTTTAAGTATGAATAATTATGCAAAATTTCAACTTGATACGGGAAATACACTAAGTATTATTCATTTTTCTTTTTCGACATCAAACAAAATAATTAATTAACTTTTGAATTAATAATTTTTAATCAATTAATGTTTTAAATACAACAAACAAACTGTGTAAAATTTCAACTTCATACGAGAATAGGTGTTTGAGAAATAACGTGCACAGATATTGTACCAGACAGACGGACAAAGGAAAGAGTATTGCTGCTTGACGGTTCGTGTCCTGGTCAGGACTGTCAATTATTTCGCTATATGGTTGTACTTAGTGCTGCCATGTTAAATGTGACATGTATATATGTGTCATTCATTGTTTGACCATCTAGTTTTGCATTTGTTGACACAGTCACTGTTTTTATCTTTTATTTTATACTGTTTCGTGTCTGTGTCATATTAACTCATGTGTCGTGCTAATTCAAGATGACATTAATTCAAAATGTTTGGTGCCTCTGTCACAGCTGATGACATGTCATTGACAGTATCATCGGAGAGTTTGTTCCTCAACAACATAACTTTGATTTTAAATAACTGGTGTACACCAACATGGGTGATGGTCGGAACTATGTCAGTCAATCTTAAGTAAGTCTTTGTCTCTTCTGTTTCTCCAGATAACTTTGATTTAAAAAAAGGGGAGATGTAATAATTTTTATGTAGAAGTTTGATTGGAACTCTTGAAAACAAAAGTGAATAAACCAACAACAATCTACTATATATTTGCTAGCACCATTCACTGACACAGTAATCACGAGAAAAAAAACACCTCTATATCTAATCTAAATTTAGATCGAGTTCAGCGGTTCTCAACCTTTTTAGTTTGGCGGCCCTTTTTACAATTCCCCAATATGCTGCAAAAATATATTAATGTAAATGTAAGAAAAAGGCGCAACACAGGCACATGGCGATATGATTGCGTATAATTGATTCAGATGAGTGTAACTAACATTGCTATTAATGAGTTCAATGTCTCCTGACTATCTTTAACTCTGGATCGACTTCTGGCAAGTGCAAACTGTATGTCGGGTAGATTTGGAAAGTAGGATAAAATTTCGTCCACTTGCATGGCAAATTCTCTTTCTCTGACATTGTCATTACATCCGATGGTCAGGGGCATTGTCATTTTTCTTATAAAGAAAATAAGATTGGTAACATGGGAATATTATTTTCGTCATTTTTGTTTGCCAATTTGAAGTTTGCAAGGATCGTATTTTTATTAAAGGCAAATCAAGCCATGTTGCATTTGATCCATGCAGTGACGTTTTTCATTTCTTGTTGTAAAATCTTGTGATAGTGTTTTCCTGCGAATATTTTTCGATTAATCATACAGTGAGTTCCAATGACTTATAAAAACATTTTCTGTACTAAGCGTTGAAATCAAGACCAATATAGTAGCACACTTGGACCACCATCCTAGCAGACTATTTCTTAAAGAGATTTTCTAGCTTTCCAAAAATGAACTAAAGTTCTCTTGCAGACCTACATCACGTGCTGTTGTAGTCCTTTCAAGAGGTTGCAAAAGAAAAATCGTCTTTGAATTTTTTATTTTAATTTTTATACCTGATCTTTGCCTTTAAATTATTATGTAAGTATCTGGAGGATGTAATAAGAATAAGGGCCCAAGCCAGAGACTATCATTGAGCCCTTGAGCTATTTCGAATAAGAACTAAAAAGCAGAAGAACAGTCATATGGTATTAAAAAAAAGTCTAGTCCCGATTTGTTACGGAGGAGATTGTGTGAGGGAGGGTGTTGGGATGGTAGGGATGTGAAGTGATGCTCGAATAAGCGTACTGCAGAATATATACAAGAATTAGCTGGCCAAATGTACGAATGGAGGAGCGTTTAACTTTATTTAGTAACTATTCGGATATGACCCGCGCCCTGCGGGTCTTAGTTTGGGCACCACTGATCTACTGGATTGAATTTAGATGTGGTAAAACTTGAAGAATGTTCCCTTCACATTTTTTTTACTTTGCCACGAAAATAAAATAAATTAATTAAAATAAATTCCACATTGGCACCATTCCTCATTGGCCCCTTTCCACATTGGCACCATTCCACATTGGCACCACTCCACATTTGCACCACTTCACATTGGCACCAATCCACATTGGCGCCATTCCACATTCACACTACGAAGGGCACGAGACAAAACGTTTTAGAAGGCTTCACAACTGACCTGTGGGCTGTAGAGACCAATGGCTCATTGCCACGCCTCTGACTTGGCAACACACTATTGGTCTAAACCGCCCACAGGTTGTGACGTTGCAGGTCAGTGCTCAGGCCTTTTATGATGATTGGTCTCGATGTAACACCTGGGAGTAAATCAAGAGTCGAAGCCGCTGTGTACATTTACTAGTGATCTAGTTCAATTAGTTCCTGCTTATATTGTATCTATCTAACAGCAATGTTGAAAACATCACAGTAAACCAGTTGACTCTCTATCAAACATTAAACCTAAACCTGCACACAAACCTGGACAGAACCTATCTCTATTCAACACAACCCGTCAAAGTCTCACTAGGAACCATTGGGGTAAGTGAGCCCATAAACACCTAAGTTATAATGCCGCACATTCAGAAGAGACCAACAAACATCGAATTTGTTTGCTCTTTCCTTTGTTGCAGAATGTTTTTTTTAAATCAAGTATTGACAGTAGTCACCTTTCAATATAGGGTCCATAGCGATATTTAGTTTATACATTTATTTCTGATTTTACCCAATACTAAGATTATATTATAAGATTATTATTATATTGATTGCCAATGTTTATTTTTATTATTTCAGCTTATTTCCAATCTGATAACTTACGACAGCACTTTAGAAGAAATGCTTCCAATAAGTTATATAGGCACGTCTTATGTTGGCATGTCTGCATTACTCCCTGGTACACAGACGAAGATAAAACTGCAGGCAGTCTATAACTGGACACTTATAAATATTGTAAGATTGTTTCGTTGAAAAGAATACATTTTGTTTTTCATCTTATAATTTACGTTTAAAAACAAAACGATTATTATATTTAAAAAATTTAAAAAAAAATATTCGTAATAATTATTCGTGTCTCTAGATATAAATTAAGTGGCTTCTAACATCACTTTAAAATTAAGCGCTGTCACAAAAAAAGAATGCTGCCAGTTTAGTATGTAAGGAAATTTGTTAACAATGTCTGCATACTAGCAATGAAATTTAGACGCTTCAGAAAGATCCTAGGTATCAAATTTAAAGACCGCATCCCAAACGAAGAGATTAGCGACAGGGTTACTAAATAATGGGACCCCACTATGACCTGCTAACTAGTGTAAAAAAAAACTCAAAGTAAAACTCTATGGCCATATTACAAGGTCTTCGGGGCTCGCAAAGACGTTCACTCAGTGAACAGTACCAGGAAAAAGAAGAAAAGGCAGACAGAGAAAGCGATGGGAAGACAACGCAGAAGAAATGGCGGGACTGCCATTAAAAGAGGTTCTATCAAAGGAAAAAGAGAGGAATGGAGAAAGACGGTCGTCAAATCGTGCGTGTTGTACCAACGGTCCAACAGACTAAAGGATATCTAAAGGTGAAAAGTGATCTGCATACTAAAGTGTTTGTAACCCCTTTCCATAGAGCAATAGGGCTTATGGGATCTTGAAAGAAAAAGAGACCTGTCACATCTGATAACACGTACAAAGGCATATTACAATTTGTTTTAAAAAATTAAAAGGATCAACCCCCCCCCCCTGCACACATACATCATTGGTCCCTCCCACTGAATTTCTAAATACTTTTTGTCTTTAGTATTCAACCGTACTGCCTATGTCTTTGTGTTGCGTGGTTAAGACAAATGGATGTATCTATAACCGTAGAGATCAATGATACCAAAAAAGCAAGGTCACTCGGGATACTTGAAATGGTCATGAACCAACCTTTTTGTGACATTACATATTAAAGTTCGCTAATTGAGATCACAACATTAATAATAATACATGACGCGACAAGAATGCATACACAACATACATTGAGTACAAATAGCAAGATCTCAGATATGAAGTTGGCATGAAGAACAGTAACTTTATCCGAAATTTCAAACTCCCCTTTATATATACTCTCTAATTATAGTCCTTTTTGATATTTTACTTTATAACTGTAACTGCAAGGCTTAAAATTAATTTTATTTCCCTTGGGCTTTTTCAGCTGTAGATTGAGCAAGGAAATATAAAACTTAAAAATAAAAAGAAAGCTTATCTTAGGGGAATAACTCCACAGTTGCAGCTTTATTTTTCAATAATTTTCAATAATCGGCTAATTTTTTGTTAATGATCAAATTTTGTTAGGTGCAATAAATATTTGTTTAAAGCTTCAACTTCATCCGAGAATGGGTATGGGAGAAATAACGTGTACAATTATTTAAGGGGCTAAATCCCACATATTTAGCCATATCTTTGTGTACGGAAAGATTAATTTCTCTTGTTTGTATTTTTTAAAATAAATTAATGAATTGTCTACGCCATTGAATAATTGTGCAATGTTCCTACTTGATCTGAGAATGTGTGTGTGGGAACTAACGTGTTCAAATTTTGTATAAGACAGACCTTACTTTTACCTATCCCTTAGTCTGTTGGACCGTTGGAGCACCAAGCAAGATTTGTCGACCGTCTTTCTCCATTCCTTTATTTTTTTGCCTTGTTTAGAACCTCTCTCAATGGCAGGCCTGTCCATTCTTTAATGTTGTCCTCCCATCGCTTTTTCTGTCTGCCTTTTCTTCTTCCCCTGGCACTGTTCCCTGAAGGAAGGTCTTTGCGAGCCCCGTAGATCTTGTAATGTGGCCAAAGGTTTTAAGCTTTCGTCTTTTCACAATAGTTAGCAGGTCGTCATGGGCTCCGATCGCTACAGTAACCCTGTATCTGATTTCTTGGTTTGTGATGCGGTCTTTGAATGTGATGCCTAGGATCCTTCTGTAGCATCTCAATTCCATTGCTAGGATCCTCCTCTCAAGCTCTGCATTCAACGTCCACGACTCGCAAGCATATAAAAATGTGGCCATGACCAGAGAGCGCATCAGTCTGATTTTGATGCCGAGGGATAAGCCCTTATCTTTCCATACTATTTTAAGTTTTGAAAGGGCTGCTGTGGACTGTGCTATTCGGGCCAATAGTTCGTTTTTTTTTCCCTCATCTGAGACAATAGCTCCGAGGTATTTGAAGCTGTTAACTCTAGTTAGCTTTTCACCTCCAATACTGATGCCTCTTTTAAAGCCCTGATGGCTATTGGTCATAATTTGAGTTTTTTCGGCATTTATTTGCATGCCATATGCTGCGGAAGTCTTGTCAATGCGCATCAACAGGTCAGCTAGTTCTTCTTCTGTCCCTGCTAGGCCGTCAATGTCATCTGCGAAGCGCAAGTTAGTAATTCTTCTTCCTTCAATGCTAAGACAGACAGAGTTTGATATAAGCTTTGTAAAAAAGGAAAGTAAACACCCTGACACGCTTTATTTCATGACAATCAAGATACATTTATTTCTTCTCAACACCGAGTATTATTTATGTGTATTTATCTCTTTCTACATTTTAAGAAATAAATTTGAAATTTTAAAAATATTTCAGATATCCAGCAGCAATAGTTCTGTAGTTCTGTCATCTATTGGTGATACCTACGAATTGTTAATAAATAAAGACACAGCCTACTCTCTAAACGGAAACAAACACTTTTATGCCTATCAAATAAACTCACGTAAAACAGGTACAATTAGATTTGTGTTCATTTTGCTTATTTGTGTATTTACTTGTGTTCTATTTTCATACAAACCTGAACTTAAATTAGTTGAATCATTAGAGTTAAAATCACTGGCGGATCCAGGGGGGGGGGGGCGGTAGTGGCGATCGCCCCCCCCCCTCGGCCAACAGGGGGGGGGGCCGGACGAATTTTAGTATAGAATTCACACAATTTGTATACGAATTTATTACTTATGATAATAATATATACTAATTATTTATATTTCAACCTATTTTTAGATTATTTCTAGTATTTTGGCCGATTTAGTAGGGTCGGGGGGAGGCGATGGCATCAATCCGCCACCCCCCACCATAAATTTTCGAATGGGGGGGGGCGGTCCTATTTATTTTTAGAAATCACAGCTTACTAACAGAATCAATTAAATATCTATATGATTAAAACTTGTTATTGGTATTTTAACCGGTCTTTATATTATGTCGTTCACCTGTTAACCAATTGGAAGGGGAGGAGCGAATACCTCTACTGCCCTTCCCATCTAAACCCTTTGTGTGTGGGGGGAGCGGTCCTACTTTTATGGAGAAATCATAGTATGTGAACAAAATTAGTCGAATATTTATATAATATAAACAGGTGGAAGTGCGATACATGCAATCACCTTCCCCACATCGGACAAACCAATACTTTTTCTTTTTGTATTATTGTAAGAAATTACAAAATTTAAAAAATCTGTCACTAATATAATTTATATATGCTATAAAGTAAATTCTTATATCGAGTCGCCCAACCCCTATTCTTTAATGCAAAATGCAATCATTAGCAGAAATTATAAAAAGGAGCGAGGATTAATCATTTTCATTTTACAGCCCTTCCCCTTTCCAGAGAGAGTTTAGGTAATTTCACATGAACTTATCATAACTATTTTAAGAAAGACTTTGCTTTGAAAACGTTATAATTCAAACGAAATTTTTCAATATAACAGTCACGTTTGAGATAAGTTCAAAAGCCAGACAATTTTTTCCTAGTCGACTTTTCCAACCTTTACTCTATCTCATATTTTTCTAGTTCAATAAATTTAGGACTATAACTAACAATTTATGCTTGAATTTTATTGAATATTATTAATTGAATTTTTTTATTCAAAAGGTCCTTTATAATAGAATGTATAATGAGCTGTAGGTCAGGAGAATGCGTTACTGCAGTGAAGAATGCCAGAAAACGCTTTTAGCGTCGAGGCTTCGCCCCGAACCCCACTGATGAATAATGAGCTGTAGATGTCAGGAGAATGCGTTTCTGCAGTGAAAAATGCAAGAAAACGCTTTTGGCGTCGGGGCTTCGACCAAACCCCACTAATAAGTAATGAGCTGTTGATGTCAGGAGAATGCGTTTCAGCCGTGAAAAGTGCAGGACAACGCTTTTGGAGTCGGGGCTTCGCCCCGAACCCCGCTGAGGAAGCTTATAGCGCTTTCCCAGACCCCCAAGCTTGCAAGAGAAAGGCCTCTACATGACTGGTTTTTTTTCGCCGAAGATTGAGAAACAGTCTTATTTTATTCTCATATATCGTATATATATATATATATATATATATATATATATATATATATATATATATATATATGCTGTACGCACGTTTATGCATAGGGTTAGGGTTTACTGGGCGTTAGGGTTAGGGTTTTGAAAACAATTGCCCCCCCCCCCCACTCCAAAGTTCTGGATCCGCCACTGGTTAACATGAACTTGCATATTCTCCACGCCTTTGGTGTGTGGCTTTGTAAGTAGTAATAACAATTGCGCTGATTATTTTTTGCCGCTTTTATACAAGATCTATCTTCTAGGCTTTATTTTTCTACATTGGTATGATTTAGATGAATTCATATTCGTATATATATATATAGATAAATACTAGCCTGACATTACCCGCGGCCTGCGGGCCTTAGTTTGTGTTTACTAACCTAGTGGATTGGATTTAGATGTATGTTAAACTTAGCTAATGATACTTTCAAGTTTTTTCTCTTTCGCTACGAAAATAAAAGTAGTTTAGCGAAAATGGTTTTACCCGAAGCCGATACATTCATATTCCATATCTATTAAAAATGAAAGGAGCGTAAGATATAAAGTACAATTAAAATGGGTTTACCCGATTTGTTAAACGAATGTACTATAAAGTACATCAGGACGTTCTGAAGTCACAGATATATGGAATGAATTTATGTAAAAATGTTTTTGAAACACAAATTCCAAGGTTAATTTTATTAAACAATGAAATTAATAGACTTTATTCTATATATTCACGTGTCAAAGTAAAAAACTATCTGTGCAAAGTGTAGTTTAAAAAATTAGATCTAGATCTAGATCCTTTCAATCTAAACATGGTAAACGTGGCCTAGATCCATGAAATAGTAATACTTTCATATAGTTGGGCGACTTTTTTTTTTAGTTTGTTTTAGGGTTACTATGCATACGTCACGGTTCCAGATAGTACCCAAGGTACATTTCTGCCAAGTTTTATCAAGATTGGTGAAACGGTTTTGATTTCTATGCGGAACATACATACATACATACATACATACATACATACATACATACATACGTATACATACATACATACATACATACATACATATATACATACATACATACATAAATACATACATACATACATACATACATACATACATACATACATACATACATACATACGTATGTATACATACATACATACATATTTATACATACATACATACATACATACATACATACATACATACATACATACATACATACATACATACATACAAACGTATGTATACATACAAACATACATACATACATACATACATACATACATACGTATGCATACATACATACATACATACATACATACATACATACATACATACGCCTTACTTTCTACTTTATAGTATATATTTATTAATGTATGTAGGCATATGAGCAAATAAAAATATTTATAATCGATCCAATGAGATATAAGTTTTCTTGTTTTAAGGCACCAGACAAGATATGTGTGTAACATCACTGCTGTCATCCAATGTTTGGAGATATGAGTATGACTTTGTTAGAGTCTCTGCAAACCATACAGTCTATATTTATATTTTTGCTGAGATGAATGTATCTTCAGACATAGTGACCAGTGACGAGTCAGTGCGATGGACATGCCGTTTTGTACCAGGTATAAAATGTATTAAAGTAAATACTCTGGTCATTAAAAAATGTGTATTATTATCTCAAGAACTTATACAATAGTAATATAGTCGAGTATAACAGTCACAAGTGAGCTACACTGAAAATTATCTACAGTGGGATGGTAAATCGAATGACGTCACCATCTTTTAGACTATACACAAATATTATAAAATGGCTAAAAAAAAGGCTCAGCGAAATTAGGTAACATTTAAACCCTTGTGGAGAACAATAGGAGAAACAGTAGACTTACAAAATACGTTAAAGGAAGTATGATGCTACAGGCGGAGAGAGCATCATTGGAACCCGACTCATGGCATTCTTTGCCCTGCATCCCTCTTGTCCTGAAACAAAACATAGTAATAGAATAAATAGAGGCACTCAAGAATATAAAACAAATAGCTAAACGAATGTATTACCTAACTCCAAATACCTATAATAAAGTCATTGCTTCATTTCGCCTGTACAAAAAAACACTTGGTATCTCGTACTAAAAAGGGCACAATAAGAACTTATGATACTACTCATCATCATCGAAAGAGCCGCATGTGGCTGGTCTAGATTCATAAGCCTATCATTAGTAATGTATATACTCTGATAAAAAAAATAAATTCATTTTATTTTTAGTACTACATTTTGTGTTCGTTTAACATTTCTATGTTTAACATAGTATATACTCTTATTATGGATACTATATTTCATAGGTACCCGTTATATGGGATGCACTACGGTTTTGTCAAGCAGTGTGACCTACTTACATATTGAACTAGCCAATAGACAAAGACCTTTTGGAGCTGACGTGCTAGGATATGGCCCGACCTCATCATTCTGTCATCCAATGGGTATAGCTGACGTGGCACAATCCTTGAACCTCGAACCAGTAAAATACTTACAGTTTTGTTTCTGACTTAGGCAATCCTCTGCATGTTATAATACTTTCTTTGCATTGAGTAACATAATGATAACCAACATTGTATATTAATTTTGGTCTATACGTCAAACTATAAAGATATGCATAATATACATTAAGTTAATGTATTGAACCGTATTTATTTCTAAACTGTTGTGTCTTTGATAGAGAAGATTAAGGATGAGTGCAGAATGTATATCTACATACTATGTTTTGATTAGGAGACATATATAACAGCACAGGGCTACATCTCCTCAGATTTATACACAGAGAGATAGAAAGAGAGGTGGGGATAGATAGATAGATAGATAGATAGATAGATAGATAGATAGATAGATAGATAGATAGATAGATAGATAGATAGATAGATAGATAGATAGATAGATAGATAGATAGATAGATAGATAGATAGATAGATAGATAGATAGATAGATAGATAGATAGATAGATAGATAGAGACAAACTGACATACAGACAGAAGAACAGACTAAGAGCTATGTAGGTTTACCTTTTTTGTCCACATTGCAACTGGGGATATTTTGCTCTCAGCATTGATGTATATACCCTACTCAAAAAATCGCGTTAGGAAATGTAAACTTGTTCGTAAGTATAACATCACAACACAATCATGTTTTATTGGCGCCTTAGAACTTTTTTGAAATAAAGAAAATATTTGACGAAAAAAAAAATTTTTTTTCAGTTTCAACACGACAGCTACTTACAGTCTCTTCAAGACAGAGACCAATCGATATGCAGTAATGTCATAACCACCACATATAGCATCTCTACATCCAGCGACCTCATCAACTATACCACCTCAAGTGTTATCCCTTTGGAAACTACATCAGAGGTTACCCCTACAGACGCTGCACTAGTAGCGACTCCTTCAGTAGCTGTAGCAGTTGCCACCACTGCAGAGGATTCCATAGTCTCTACCAGTAGCGACCTAGAAACGATACAGTTTAAGTCAACAACGTCAACATCCACCACAAAAACAAGTCCAAAAGTCACCACTAGAAAGACATCACCTAAGACGACTCAGAGCATCAGGCAACGGATAGACGCCTTGGTCTCTTATTTAAAACTGGACTATCATAAGCTGTCGTCTTATAAGAGAACTTTAATCTCTGTTTCCGATACAAGAATATCTCCCAAAGTTTTTGCTGGTATTGGCATGTTTCTTGTACTAACTACTGTGGCCATGCTGTCCTACAAAGACTTGGTCAAAATTGGTCGGTACTTCAAGACTTTATGTAAGACTAAATCAGGCTTAAAATAAATCTGGGATTAAATTATGTTTGGTAGAGAAGAATTATCTAAAGCAAATCAACTTTCACCTTGTAACTAATGTAAACATTATGGTTATGTATAGATCTTTAAGAAAAATTGTTTTATCATAGAACTAGCCATTTCAATAAGTGATGCGAGCATGTTTGTTTTTCTATTATTAAAATTATATTTATACATTAAAATGTTTCTTTGACTCATGCTGGTTTAATGTGTTAATATGTATAGCTTTTTCTTAAGGCTAGAACTTAGGTATAATGACAAATATTTAAAACCCTTTTTCTATGGAGATATTGATAAAATAGAGGCAAAGAAGAAAATATGAAAACATTGGCAAATTATACATTTCGTATACTACAGGCCTTATTCAGTCGTGAATGACTATGGTTCATCTCGAACACGTTTTCATGTGACTGTGGAGCCCTATTTAGGTGAGACAGACCCGTCCACATACACCGCAAGGTTGTTAACGCCGGAAGTGGTAATAGTTTTAAGCCCATCATTACCTATAAAATATTTCCAATGGCACGCGTCTCAAATAGCCTCTGACAACCAGTCCAACTCCTGGACTTCACAGTTTTGTATTCTATTTAATATTTAATAAACTTTTTTTACTATTTCTCTTTTTAGCTTGTTCAAAAACGTGCGTGCACACTAATAATAATTTTATTTATAAAGCGCTGTTAACAAACAAAATGTAGGCTCAAGGCGCAGTGATAACATTACAAATACAAACACGAGATCTAAAATGACAATTAATCTAAAAAAGTTTTAAACAGATAGGTCTTAATGTTTTTCTTAAAAGTGGTGTAGCATGTTGTCTGTCTGAGATCAATGGGGAGTGAATTCCAAACCTTTGGTCCGTGTACTGAAAAAGCCAGCAGACCGTAGCTTTTGAGGGAGAAACGTGACACCACTAAAAGCGTTGAGTCCATTGAGCACAGGGCTCTCTGGGGGGCATATGGAGTGATCAGTTCGCTAAAGTACAAGGGCATCTCATTGTTATATATATACACTGATGACAAAGTGTGGCGACCTTGTAATCGATTCACGCTTTCACAGGAAGCCAATGGAGCGTGCGCAAGAGAGTAGTAGCAGAATTTCGCCTTGTTTTTCTAAGGACTATTTGTGCGGCATTGGTCTGAATACGTTACAGCTTGGCTATTTTGTCATCCACACTGGGTGGGTAGGTCGACACGGACCTTAAATAGGGCTCTAACGATTTTGATGTACAAGTCATCTGATTCTATGGGCGACGGTTAACGAGGGTGTCATCTGGCCATTATCGTCAACCAATGTCAGGTACCCATTACAGTTGGGTGGACTCAGGGTCGTCCTAAGAATCCCGAACTTTAAAATCCCAGCCTTCACCGAGATTCGAATCCAAGACGCCCCCCCCCCCCAACTGTTCGAAAGCCAATCGCTTTAGCATTTAGACACCACGACCCGAATGTTATATCAATAGTGTTATTAATATCACAACTTTATTTGATGAAGGTTTTATAAAGAATGACCTAAAGTATTGCGTGGGACAATAAAAATGATTTTTGTTATAGGTTTATAACATTGAAGTTTTTTGTCTAGTTAATAGGAGCATTCACCAACAGATGACCTGAGAAACACTCAGTACTCCGTGCTAATTCAGGTTTGGGTTTGATTTTGTTTCTCCCGTATTAGTGGGATTCCCGCCAGTCGAGGGAGACTGGCCAAAGTCATGGGGGACAGACAATGTTTAGGGCACCTTTTCTAGCCCCTTCCTCATGCTTAGGAGGTAAGCAGCAAAAAGCGGAGAGAAGAAGCAACTGCAGCTGATCAAACCCTCCCATGCCATATATGTGACCGGCTTTTTAAAGCGAGAATTGGACTCTACAGTCTCCTTCGAGTCCATAGGAAATGAGAAATGTGCTCATCTTCGACCACGAAGGAGGAGATCTATCTATCTATATCTATATCTATATCTATCTCTCTCTCTCTCTCTATATATATATATATATATATATAGATAGATAGATAGATAGATAGATAGATAGATAGATAGATAGATAGATAGATAGATAGATAGATAGATAGATAGATAGATATAGATATAGATATATATAGAAATAGATATAGATATATACTTCGTGCTAATGCAAGAATTGAAAATTTAAACTATGTAACATGGTTAAATCAAAATAATGGCAATGAAACAGGTTACCTGATTTAGCCAGTAATACCAATGACAATAGCAGAGTTTAAGTCTCTAAATGTACGACAAGAATTACACTTGAATGTGCCTAGGACGTAGTGAGGTCTTCGAACAGTTTTTATTGGCATGTCAATGTAACCTGGAGACATAAGAGCTAATTGTATTTAGAAATACGATGCAGGCCTATTTTGATATTAACATGAAGTGTTATGATAATTAATTCCACTTCAGCCTTGTGGTTGTTTTGCTTTTTTTATTTTTCAGCTGTAATTGATTGGTTTTATAATTTGTATTGGCATGTACTCAATAATATAACTATATCCATGTTATGATAACAAATGCAATTTCAATTTTTTTTTGGTCCTTCAAATGATTATTTTTCTTCCCATGTATTTCTAGAGGTCATGGCGTAGAGGCCATTCACTTTTCTTACATTTAGGGGTTAATTATTTATAACCCTAACCTTGATTACAATAACGTCAAAGAAAGGCGAGACTGCTCAGCGTATCATACGGACAAGGACACTCTTGTAGCCAGAGAAACCATCAGATATTTATTTAATCTGAACATCTACTGATGTCTATCAATTACAAAAGTAAAGCAGCAAAAATTGACGAAACAAATACTGATTGTGTTTCTTTTAACATTGAGGTTGATAAATTATTTAAAGGGGCGGTAATAAATTATGACCAATATATTGTGTTATGACTTGTATTTATTTTTCATTCTTACTTCCCTTTCTTTTCTTTCACATCTCAATGTGATGATTTTAGTTGTCCTGGGAAGTTTTATTTATTATCTGTGAGTGACAATATAGATCTATCGATATACAGATGTAGTCAGTGGTTTAGGAGTTTTATATCTATAAGAAGGAAAGAACCAGTAAGTAATTAATAAACGAGAGAGAGAGAGAGAGAGAGAGAGAGAGATAAAGGTCAGAAGAAGTCTTTAAAGATTTGTTGAATAGCCGAGGTCCTCTACAAAGGTGCGGTGCTAAAAGTTACACGAGGACGTCCCTGTTTGTGTTTCTTTATATCTATATCTTTCTATCTTTCAAACAGTGGCGTCACTGGGGGGGTGCTTGGGGTGCGTGCCGCAAAGGGTGACACACAAAAAGGGGCTGACACTAAAGTAGTAAAAATAATTGTCAGTGGCTGAATACCCAAAGACGATTAAACACAATTAATATGTAGATGTATATTGCTTATATTTTTTTTATTTTAAATAATTTTAATTAGAACTCCATCACATTTTTTTAGCTCAGTACCAGCTGCATGGAAAAAACGTTCTCTTTAATGCTAGTAAAAAGCATCTTTAGATCAGCAGGCCAGCCAATAGTCGGTGCTTATCAAATAGAGTCTTCAAACATAAGGCCAGCCAATAGTCGGTGTTTATCTAATAAAGACAGTCTTCAGGTCTTAGGTATACCCAAACTATCAAGAGGCATATGAAGAATATTCAATATCTTTGAAACATGTAACTCATCGACTGTTGCTCTTGGAATAACTAATTGACTGGGAAGTCATTAATTTCATTGGCGTAAAAAAAAAAAAGGAGTGACATCTTGAACAGGTTGCTTGATATCAAATTGTTTCTAGCAAATCAGAATTTGGGGACCATCAGAAAAGCAATTTTTCAAAGCTTATATAAACTCACTATGTCCGTCTGTCTGTGTGTCTGTCTGGCCAAAAGTTTTTAGACGTTATTTCTCCGACACCCAATCTCGGATCAAGCTGTAATTTTGCACAATTATTTCTTTTACCTGACAGCACAAGAATCAATAAAAAAAAAATAACGAGCTGTAATAAATTGCTTGGTGCCCAAACAGTCCAACAGATTAAGGGATAGGTAAAGGTAAAGGTAAAAAAATAAATTATTTTGTTTGGTATCTCAAACAAGTGAAAGAAATAGTACTGAAGTGGTGGTATAAACTGAATATTAGGCTGCCGTCTTAGGCTTACTGAACGCAAACTTGAAATAGAAACAATAGTTTCTTCGCTAGCAGAGTGGTTACCGCGGCTTGAGAAGCCTTCTCGGGCTTTAGCCCACAAGTCCAAATTTAGGTCGTGTCACCTACTCTAGTGACGCCACTGCCTACAAAACTAATACGACGCTCAGTCACAATCTCATTCAGTGGTGGAGTGTCTTTTCTTTGTTTATGACTCGATCTGTGTAAGTCACTTTAAATATCCATCTTAGCCACTTCTGCCAAGCCAGGTTGCATGGGTGGAGGTTAGTTGAATGTTGGATGATAAGAGCAAGAAAAATAATTCAACAAGAAATGCATAAAATTACTCTTTTTTTCAAGAATAGACAATACAACCTTAATACAACTTGTAGAGCGATTTCTTGTATCTTAATAACTAATGAATCTTAGATTAAAAAGTAATGAAAATTTTTTTTACCCCGTTCAATTCCCCCCCCCCCTTTTTTTTTTCAAAAAAGAATCCTGGTTAAGCGAATGTATAGATCTACTACACTTTATATAATAATACAAGGATAGTCTGTTAAATATACAATTAGAAGAAGATGCACACAATTTTACTGAACGTTCAACTCTTCAACGAATTGCCAAAATATCGAAAGACAAGAGAGTCGTATATCATAATAATTTTCTAGTTCTCTAGCCAAATTTAAATTCTTCTTTTTAAATATATTTTTTTAGGAAGAATCAAGTAATATAAAAAAAAAGTGTAACAAAACTTAATTCCTATTTTATGATGCTGAGGCTGGCTTATACTTTCTCAATCTTCTTATTTCTTGTAATGCTTGTGAGCTTTGTACAGCCAGGTTCTACTCTAAACAACCTATTGATTTATTCAACTTTTTACTAAATACAAAGATATATTCGAGCAGAGTTCGGTAATTCCCACTAAAATAGTGTTCCAAATACCCTAATTTAAAGTTGAAAAGATTAGATTTTGAAAAAAAAATATAATCGGTCAAACCAGAGTTTTATTAATAGATTATCTAATCTTTGCTTATATTTGTACGCTTTAAGTAAATATAATCTAAATAACATATAAACTTAGATCATAAGTTATATATTTAAAATTCTAAATCTAGATCTTTTCTAGAGTTACTAGCCAGATGTAGTTCACACTGGTACAGGGAGAGAACGTGGCCGTGAACGGGTTCGATACTCCGGTACGGCAGTGGATCTTATTTTTTTATTTTTTTTTTTAATTTTCTGTAAACGCAGCATAGAAAGGAAATATCTTCCCAAAATGTATAGTAAAGTATTTTGTGCAGTGGCGTGCCTTCCGTGTACACATAATTTTATGGATAGTAATTTGAGAAGTGGCGAGTCTTCCGTGTACACAGGAAGCTAAGTTGAATTCTCCCCCCCCCCCCCCTTAACCTAAACAATTATAAAAAGCTTCAAATATTTTTTTTGTTTTCAACGGCCCTCGTATGATGTCTACAACATCTACACTAAAGATCGACAAGTACTCAAATGGAAACTTTACTTTATTGAAAAGCTTATTTCTACTTTTAATAAACAAATGTTCTCTAAGCAGAAATCTGATTATCGATAATAGGATGTTCATTTTTTTTAATTAAAACAATAACAAAACATCTAAAATCGCTCTTGTGGTATATTACATTTAGTTTTCTTGCCAAAGGTCTACAAGTCTCTTTATAGATTGTAAGTTATTCAGTTTGTTTTCATGTTAAAAGTAACGCCAAATAATTCTTTGAAATTCTTGTACTTTAAATAATTAAAAAAAAATCGGCTTTAATATTCCTTGCTAATTGGCGGATCCGATGGGGGCAGCCTCTGAGTTTGTGTTTTAACACAAGCTCTCTTGTAATCTAGTACCTTAAGTTAATGAAGGAGAATATAAAAAATTTTTTTTTCATGCTTATTTTAGAAATAATTTGCAGAACAATTTTTTCTTCTCATCAACAACTATCTGTTATTGATTTCGATGGATCGAACATCAGCCATTCTCTATGAAGGTTTGATATGAAACGTGTTTCAATTTTGTCAATACTTGATGTTGGCAAAGCTTGGGCTCATCAATAGTTGGCTTGTTGTTTCTTTAATGAATTGAATGACATTATATAAACAACTTTTGTTTCTTCTAAATCTCAAGTGGTTTGAACGATGACAACAACAAAAAGAATGTCAAAACGCCCCAAACATGTATGGGGTCAGGACTGGGGTGACAACACGAGGCAAAGCTTTAAGCTCCATGACATAATCTTGTTAGGTGCCCATTTGGGCATTGTTGACAATAATCATATTCACAATAACAATTTCATTTACATAGTTTTTCTAACCACCAAAATGTAGGCTCAAGGCGCTATAAGAACATACCTAGGTTTAGACTCTCGACATACAAGTCAGAACGTTTGTAATCATCTAAAACTGGTGACCGTGTCCTGGGAATGTTTGTGTAGTTTGCTTTAATTTTATATTGAAGAGATGGTTTTTAGCTACAAAACCCGCTGAAAGGGTTTTAAACTCAAAACCCTCTGACGGGGGTTTTAACTTAAGGCCCTCTGGAGGGGGGGGGTTAAGCACAAGAACTCTCTTGGCTACCCTAATAGTATCTGGTATCTGTTGTATACTTTAGTCTTGTATTGAAAAGGGGGTATTTATCCAAAAAAACAAAATTCGGAGGGGGTTTTACACTCTCAAAATCCTCCTTGACTACGCTCATGGAATTTGGTGACTGCCGTTTGTATTATTTGTTGTTTTATATAAGAGGGGGTTTTAAACTCAAAACCCCCTTTTGTGCGCTGGTGCAAGTGATGGTCTTTTCTATCTTAAAAAGCTAAGGAAGTTTAACATCGACAAAACAATAATTAAACTTTTTTATACAGCAACCATCAGCAGTCTAATTAACTTTGCCATCACCTGCTGGTATGGTAATACTTCACTTGCACAAAGACTTAGAGTCTTAGACTAAATAGACTAATTAATAAAGCACCTTATATCACTCCAACACAGCTACCATCTCTAGAAGAGCTTTTCCGTGAAAGATGCCTTTTGAAAACACTCACGATTCGTAAAGATAACCTGCACCCATTAAACAACTGTTACATAAGATCTGAACGACGTGGTCGTCTCCTTTCCATTAGAACTAAAACAGAAAGATTTTTAAAATCCTTCATCGCACTGTCGGTCAGAGTGTTACAAGATCATCTGTCGTCATCGAGAAGTTCATAGAAGTCTAATTCATAAAGCGCTGGTTGTGAATGTGTATGTGTTTCATGTGTGAATGTTGTTCGTATTTGCATCTATAATGTTACTGTTACAGTAGTTACGCTGAGGTTGTCAATTGTTGTCAAACTGAATTTCCATTTGATTGGATCAATAAAAATTATCTTATCTGATCTTATCTTTAACATTAAAATCTTACCTAAAATAAACAAAATCAAAGAAAAAATCAATCATAAAAATACACGCCAACTCTACGGGGGCGGGGGTATTTTATTCCGGGGGGGGGTGAACCTCTACATAATCTGCCCTATACATCTTAAGATCTGAAAGTGGAATCACTTTACTTTACTGGGACAAAAAAAAGTAAAGTTCCCCTTTCAGATCTTGTGGTCTATAAGGCAGATCTGTTATGTAATGATATCTGTTTAGATCTGGGTGGAATCAGAGGCGCCCAAAGATCTCGAAAATAAAATCCCAGTCTTTACCAGGATTGAAACCGGGGGTTTCGGTTTGGAAGTCAAGCACTTTACCGCTCAGCCACTGCGCCTCTTATACTGGGACAACATGGATATACGTGTGGAAAATAAATTGTATGTCCCTGAAAGCCACAAATTGTGGAATGTCGCGTCATGTTATCACTTTTACTTTTAAGGCTTCCCAAACATCATTTAATTCCATGACACGAAATTGTCTGAGCTGTATCCCTCGAGTTTAATACGAAGAGTTTTGAACTCAATTTGTCATATTCTTGAAATACACTAAGTTCAATTACAAGAATTTTTTGTATTTAGATTTATTTGTATTGTTGGCAGCCAGGTCTGAATTAAGTTCTAACTGATTCATATAGTATTTTAAAACAAAAAAGAAAAATTAATATGAACCACAAATACAGTTAATTTTTATGTAATGTTTCATTTATAACAATGAAAATTGTTTCAAACGTGATGTCTGAATGTTTAGTTTTGAAAATGTATTTATGTATGGTACTTTTTGAAGCACTCCCGAGGGTTAAATTCAGGGTGATGTTACTGACTAACATTGTAAGTTTCACAGTAGAATATTGTCTTACAGCTACTGTCAGGTGTTTTTCTGTTAGTACAAACACTGCAGTCTTTAGTCTTTCTGTTTTGTAAAGTTAGGTATGAAATGCTGTTTTTTGTTATTGTCTGGTCGATCCTCCCCCACCCCCCTGCACTGCCTCTGATGCTGTGAAAAACTATCTTGGTTGATGTATTTTTTTCATAGACATAAATAAATATAGATTGGCCGATATAAGAGTTTTATGAAACGAAAATTTGTGACTTGCAATTTTTGTGTACTTTATTATACAGCATTTATGAGCAGTATAAAAGTTAAGTATTCATATCTATTTCAGCCGTAACCTATATAAGTATTACAATATTTTCACTTGTGTTTTTTTTTTAATCACTAAAACTGAAGATCATGCAACTTTTCAGAATTCGGAAATCCGACAACAATAGATGTACATGTTTTGAAGTTACATGAAGTTATTTCCTTTTGCCAGTCTATATTTATTCATGTCTATGATTTTATTATTTTTTGGAATAACTGGCTATTACAATGTAACAATTATCATTTACTTTCTGCTGTATAAGATAGTAATTTAAAATTTAGGAATTAGAAAGCGGAACGAAAAGTTTAATATTCAACTTAAATTCGGTCCTCATTATTGGACTGGATAGGGTTAAACAGACAACAAATGGCTCTGAATATATAACTCATGGATGGTATGTGGCTCTCATTCCTGTGTGGCAATATGTCAGTCTGGTTATTGTTTTATCACCACAGAACACTCTCCCAAATACTCCTCTGCCACGAAAGTCCACAAATGGAATCGGACCAGGGCACAGACATTAGGCTTTGTATGCGTGAAATTACGCACTACAAAAACCAATATTAAAAGCCTATAATCAATCATAATAATGAGGCTAATCGTGGAAAGAAATGAAGATCAAATTACTTTCATTAGCATCGAGATGGTTTGTTGTCTTAGAATTGAAATAGCACGTCTGTCTGGTCATGGGGAATGCGCTCTGAACTGTCGTTCGGATGTCTCAGCTCTAGGGTCCAGGGTTCATATCCTGTCCACTGCCATCCCCCGTCGTCCTGCTGGAGGTTTGGATTAGGAAGTAAATTATCTTCAACTCTGAAGGATAATCCGAAACATAAGCTCAAACGTTTTGTTGTTGTTTTTTTTTTTTTTTGGGGGGGGGGGGATTAGTTTAATTAACTCAACTTTTACTATAATTTATAAAGTCATTGTTCCCACATGTTTTTTCTAGAATACATTTATTAAATTCTTGCTTTATATTAAACTTTGTATACAGTCCAATCAAATAGATTACGATACTGAATTATATCCCTGGTATATATTAAAATATTAGTAGTAGTCGAGGTAAAGAATTTTTTTAAGAAGGCTGGTCAAAATAATAAACATTTATAGATTTTATCCCGAACTTATTAAAAAATAATTTTTATTGAGCTATCGATTAGTTCTAAATGTAAATGTTTTGTCATTTAATAAGTGGATGATTCAGAATAGGATTATTATTAGGAATAAATACATAAAGGATTCAGTATTTAATTAAACGTGTCAATTTAATTTCTTTTCATCACTGGATAGTTGAAACGAATACCTATCAACATACATTATTCTTAGGGCAGAATTCAAGAAGAGTAAGACATATTATAGAATCAGAATAGAAACATAGTTTCCTATGTTCCACTCGGAGTCGGCTTTAGCAGAAACAGGAAAGTATTGACACAAAGGTTTTTAAATTTTGTTAAACAAAAAGGAAACAAAAAAGTTGTGCAGAAGTGTAATGTTTAATTTCATGGGCAACTATTGGGGTTAACACCTTTGTTAACATTGAACAAAGAATGACAATCACCTTGACAACTGATGGTGAAGTGGGGAGGTAAGGTCTACGTCTTCATAGTGAGTAGAGCTTAAACCGTCACACGTAGATCCAATACAATAAGCTACAAATCGTAAGTACTAGAGAAGTATTTCTCAAAAGTAAGTGTTATTGTGAATTGTAATTTGATTTTATGTGCAACAATTTTCCTAATGTATTCTATTTATTCACTTTGAAAGAATCATTACGGTCATCTCCAGACTTTCGGGTGTACTAACTTTGCAATCACACATTTCTACAAAGCTAAAAGCGCATTTCTTTAAAAATTATTTTGTCTTTGCGCCATTAAAAAAAGATATACGAAGTAAAGAATGCTCAGGGCTTTAATTTTAGCGTGGCGGAATAGAATGGTGGACAGTTAATACAAATTAAAGAAAGCATATATAAACATAGTGAGATTTAACAGATACGTAGCCATATTCCACACAAAACAGGACGCTTTGACGCAGCAGTTTTGGCGCAAGTTCTCTCTACTGGCACTGTTTTGTATACCAACGAAATCAAGAACGATAATATAAAGAAGTATTCTTTGTTCTCTGCACCTTTCTTGTAGCCTGTGAAGGGAGAGAAACCTGTCAATTGAAGTGTGGAAGCCAGATTAGAAGTCTGGATAGACGTAAGAAAGAAAGTAGCCATTACATCAAAATTTAGATGTAAAATGTAAAATACAGGGCCCCGCATTTTCATAGGCCCCGCGCTAATTCTAGGTGTAAATTATTAAATTAAAAGATTTTAACTTATTATTAAAGGGTACCTGAATTTTCCTGAAATTGCAAAATATACGAAAAAGTCATGAAAATCTCCTGAAAATTTAAATATTTTTTGAAAACTCAGGCAAATCTCCTTAAAAACAGACAAAAATGTCATTTCGGGGTGATTTTGTCCTTAGTAAAGTATGGATAAAATGCAAAGACGAATTTATTTTCTATTACAAAATCTAAATTTTCACATATTATCCTTATCCCTGCCCAAACTGGGCCCCGCGCAATCCGTTTCGCAATCTGTAGGCCCTGGTAAAATACCAATATCTTTTCCAGACTGTCTAGTTTCTGAGATGTACATGGGACTGGGGACGGACAAACCACAAAAAAACTTTGAGCGACTTTTCCCTTTAAAAAATGAAAGTCACCAATATTGAGTGGTAATGCATCGATTATTTTGATTCAATCATGTTATTACTTTTTAAAGACTCAAAAATTAACAAAACATTTGTACATGCAATTTTAAATAGGTTTGTCGTCCAAAATATTTAAATTTTTTTAGCGAACGACCTAACTCTTTGCCTGTTTGTTTGAGTGCGATTGTTTGTCAAGATGCGTTTGTGCGTGATCATTGTCACGGGTCATTCGACGCCAATTTAGTACATTTTCCTAATAAAGCAGAATCAATTAATAATGACTAATTGATTAATTAGCTAATTGTTTTTTTAACTGATTCATGTGCTTTCTAGACAATAAACAAATGTTTGAAAATTCAACTTAATCCCAGAATAGGAAGTTGGAGAAATGACATATATAGGCTTCCTATGAGCTCTGTAAAGGTAAACTAGAGCTGGATTTTATACGTGTTTTCAGTTTGCTAAGTGCAAGTAGAGATCGAGCTAAAATGAGACGAGACTTTATATTCTAGCTAAAGGTATAATTTATGTGTCTATTTATTAATGTATTGTTTTCTTGGTATAAAGGTCATCTAGAGACTGACCTGTTGGAAATGAGCTTCGTTACTTTTCTCATTGGTACCTTCACCTTATTTCTAACAGGTTAGTCCAAGTGAAGCCAAATTTAGATTTAGTTATTTTTTACTTTGATAAATTATAACCGTTAAACTAGAGTTTTCCCCAATGTGGCCAACGAGCTAGTAATTCTTTTCTCAACGATATACATCAACTGTTAAATTTCTAGGAGAATAGTTACAAGCGTTTTTGAGATCAGCTGTCCAGGTTCCTAGAGGAGTGACTCGAATAGGGGTATTGCTAAAAATTCAACAAGATAATTATAAAACCGAAAAGTGCTAATTATAATTACAATTATAGAGTTATCATAATAAGGATAATCCTCGGAAATGTTGTTATAAAAAATTAATAGTAGTTCAATTGCAGGTACACAATAATAAAAAACTTTACAGTTATATTGCAAGTATTATTATATAATCCCTCTCCAAGCAAAATAATTTCTATATCTTTCAATTGTATTTTCTATTTGAAGTTGACAGCTTTGTCGCAAATTGCCCCCTATCGTCTGGATCTGTGAATGTCAATGGAACATGTTTTACGCTGTTCCCGCCACTTTTGAATTGGACGGAAGCTAAGGTACATTCAAAACACAATAGCTTTAAATATGGGATTTTTTTTTCTGAGGCTTGGATGTCGAACAAATTTCTTGTTTATTATTATGGCATTCTGCAATTTGACATTTTCTGAAGATTTTCGTTTCAAAGATGGTGCACTTTTACTTCATATGGTTGATGAAATTAACATAATATGGCGTTGTCAGCACTTGAAATTTAGAGCGTTATTTATTTTTCAATCAAAAGATTAATGATTTAAATTTGGTTCTTAATCATTACATATACTTGAAAAAAAAAAGATCTACCAAAAAGTAAATTACACAAGAAAAACAAATAGTCATAAACAAAAGACATCACGTATTGGCTTCTCTTACGTTTATAAAATTTTCTGGAAAGTAGAGTTTTAATGCCCGGTCGTTGACTTGTACCTCAAATCAACTAAACCGATGTAGATGTGTGTAGTGAAATGATACTTGAAACATATAGCTCGCTACAAAGAAACGTCTGTCCTCGCGTCTCTAGCGTGTCTTCTATTCTTCATCTTTCATACTTTTATTAACTTGAACTACGACAGACTGCCCAACAATTTTATCAGAATTCCTTTAGCCTCCACAACCAACCCATCCGCCCTTTTCTTAAAGCAAGATTAGGGCGAGAAGACCTTCTTTCATACCTCCAGGTTAGGGCCTACCCACTTGGGATACTACTCTCTAGGGTGACGTCGGATCAATTATAACATTTGATCTAAACTCCGACTGTGCAAATTTCATGAGCGCTCTCCCCCAAACACCCACTATCCAAGCTCCAGCAGAGGCAGATCAAAACGAGTCAAGCCTTACGCAAATAAAGCCCGTTTTGGAAAACTCCAAGCGTGTGAAATCCAATAAACACCACCTGAAAATCTACACTGATCCTGTCCATTATTTTATAGACTAGAGGTTAAATGGGACCAATCAGTTTTATTTTACAAAGCTGTTTCTACTCTGTCTGGATAAAATCTTATACACGTTATGTCTCTCACTTTCCTTTCTCGAATCAACATGAAACTTTGCACAATCATTCATTGCCTCCAACAAAACATAAATCAACCGAAAAAATTTACCAATTATTTTATCAACTAGTCATAATTAATTTCTCTATTTTTTATATACAGACAGTGTTACCAAAGTTAAGATAAGCCTTGAGTAGAGAATTTTGTCGACGACTAAAAATTTGAAACTAGCCATTGACAACTATAAAAACCTTCTAATTTTATAAGCACTTTTTTAGCTGAGGGGCTAGTGTACCGGCTGGAAGACGGTTGAGCCACCAGTTCAAAGTCAAGTTGAAAAGATTTTTTTTTAATTGCGTTTGAAAAGCTATCACGGAAACGTTCTCCCAGATACACTCTCCTAGCCCACCCCTTCCCAACTGGTCCAGGCAAGTGATAGGATCATACTCTATTGAGAAATTTAAAAATCATGAAATTAGCGCTTAACAAAAACAATTGGTAAAAATATTTCCAATCGCACAGATTTATGACTGTTAGTCCAGATCTATTACAAATTAGATATATGATTCATTCAAAACAATTGATACAATTACTGTTAATAAAAGCTTTTATTTATATTAAACCTATTTAACTGATCTGTGTAAGGGAGAGAGAATTAATCATTAAATAATTGTATGCAGTAGAATAAAAAAAGACAATCAATCTGAGCTATAGATGTATGTTCACACGTATTTTATTATTCCTACAAAGCTGATATCAACTCACTCTGTCTGTCTGGTAAAATGTTTGTACACGTTATTTCTCCCACACCCAGTCTCGGATCAAATTGAAAGTTTGCACATTTATTACTAGTAAATTGACAAAATAAGAATCAATTAAAAACAAGATTCCAAAGAGAGTTTGTGTTATCGCACAAACTCAGAGGCGGCTCCCTACGGATCCCTGTGGGATCCGCCTATTAGCAAGGAATATTCAAGACGTGATTTTGTTTTGATTGTCAAAAGTAATAATGCTTCAAAGATTCATTTACCGTTGTAAATTTCTTTTTCTGTAAAATGTTTCACATGTTTCGGATGTTCCCTCAAAGTTAAAGATAATTTACTTCCTTGTCCAAACCCTCCCACTGGACGACGGGGGATTGCAGCGAGCAGGGTATGAACCCGGGACCGTCGAGATAATCAGTCCAGCACGCTAACCAAACGACCAGGAATAGCTGTCAACTTAATAACAAACTAATAGCCTATTATTGATAAAGTGATATATTACATATTACGGCATGACCTGTGCCGGATATGTACAATATGTCAGACGTACGATTTTAGATAATTTTTTGGCATTGATTTGTAATTGACAAAAATAGAAAAGAACAGGTATCGAGCTTGTACTTCGTCAACGTCTGCTCGATGTCCCAGCACAGTAACCAACAGAGCTATTGGCATTTTCATTTATCTTATCTTATCTTCTATAATACAGACGTTACTTCAAAAAAGAAGATGATTACGTCCTACGCGTCATGCATTTAGTCATGCATATTAACCAATGACTTAAATTCTGCCAAGTCACTGGTTTTCCTGGCTAGCTCAGGCAACCCATTCCATGCTCTAATAGCACTAGGGGAGAAGAAGTATTTGTACAAATTTGTCCTAGCATATAGGACGAGGAATGTGCCTTTATCTAAGGGTCTTTCTGAGTATTTTATTAAATTTTGTTTTTGTATTTGAATTTAAATTAAATTAATTTAATTTAAATGGAACTATAATGAGGATGTAAATCTACCTAAAATAAACTTCTGATTTTGCACTCTTTAGATCTATATCTACTAGATCTAGATATAAAATATGAATTTGGAATAATGTAGATGTAACTTAGATAAGATTTATGTAAAAAAAAAAAGGCCTAGATAATCTATCAAAAGACTGAATGCAATATTAAATTTACAAATTCTACATTAGTTTTTGTATTTTATAACATTGCTATATTAATCTAGACATTTAAAAAAATCTTCACTTTATGTCTAGAAATTGAAATTATAGATCTTGATCTAATCTATATCTTTCTAAACAAGACCTAGAAATTCTAGATTAGAAATTCTAGATCTAGAATCTACAATGATTTTAATTAAAATATAAATCTAGATCTAGTTTTAAAAATCTAGATCTAGTGTAAAAAAAATCTAGATATTGTGTAAGAAATCTCGTTTAAGAAATCTTGATCTAGTGTAAAAAAATCTAGATCTAGTGTAAAAAATCTAGATCTAAATCTAGCTATTATGTCTTTTTTTAAATACGAGTCAGATACTTTAATTTTCTCACAAATCGTCACCAAAATTGTTCTGAATTTTATATGAAAAATCTACTTACGCAAATAACTATTTGAAATCCCTCTTTTAATAAATAAAACAAATAACTTTCTTCTCATTTCGAAAATCAGTTGTTCCGGATTTTTATGAAAAACATTTTAACTCAATTTATGTAAAATCGTACTTCTGTCTTACAATACATTTAATTTTCTAGCTAAAACGTTACAAAATCTAATTATCGTTAAGATTATGTTCCGATTTTTAAGTAAAACAACTTCCTAACACCAAATTATGGTAAGAAAATCTGTCTACAAGGATATGGTACATCTAATTATCATGCCTGACTATTTCAAAAATTTAATTAACAGTATTAGATTTATCCGGAATTCTCTTTTTCTCTCACTATATATTTAAAAATCCGGAACAATCTATTATAGATACTTAAAACTATTGAGATGTTTCGAAAGGGAAATTAAAGGTTAATCAAATTTTCAATACTTTTTAGTCTTTTTTTTCGACACTAACACGACAGACAGACAGATTGACAGTCAAAATGCACAAAAGGCGATTTTAATCCTTATGTATATTAGGATAATATACATACATACATATATAAATGAAATGCTTTTTGAACTCAGTGCAACAATGTCTATGCACCCTCGATAACTCTCTCGAGTTAATAAAGACATTTTTGGTCTTTGGTTTTTTCCTTTGACGCCATATTGAATGAATTCCTTAAATGTAATGCTAAAAAAACAAACTCGGAGCACCAATTTCTGTGCACCCTTGTTAACTCTCTCGTGTTAATAAAGACATGTTTGGTCTAACTAGCCCATTGTGACGTAGTGGAATGTTTTCCCTTCGACGTCAAATGAATTTTTAAAATGATATGCTAAAAAAACCTCGGTGCACCAATGTCTATGAACCCTTGAAAACTTGCTCGTATTGAGAAGGGAATTTTTTAGTCTAACTAAGCCATGTGACGTAGTGGATTTTTTTCCTTTGACTCAAATGAATTGAATTCTTCAAATGGAATGCTTAATATTTATTAAACCTCGCTATCTGACTCGTATTTAAAAAAAGACATAATAGCTAGATTTAGATCTAGATTTTTTACACTAGAACTAGTAGAACACTAGTAGAACTTTTTTTTATTTCATTATTTGAAAGTTTATCCATTTATCTACAAGTTTTGAACATTGAAATATGTAATTTTTAACTTTAAATATTGTTTTTAGTCATTTTTCTACAGCATGTATAATGTTTATTTCATCTAATTCCGAATCTACATGTAAATAATACCCTTGGTAACGCATTGAATACTTTTGAGTAGTCATATTCGACCTAGGCATATTTGGCATCAATGAAACCGTCGTTTTTTACACTTTCCTAAAATAACCGTATCTCCGAAATAATTTAAATAGCGTTTCGGCTTTGAACGGAAACCCGTGGTCACCGAGAGTGTAAAATATATTTATTTATAGTATCTTATTATTTCCGACAAAATGATTGGTCGGCATTGGGCTTCCGCCCCTATCGACATTAGTTTGAACATAAACAAAACATGGTTGTTTACGTTTCATTGATGATATAGTTTTAGATGCTCTACCTGTTGACTTATTCAACTTCTAAATCTAGATCTAGCATGAAAACTAAAAAGAATAGACCTTAGTCTAGATTCGTCATTCTAGATCTAGATATTATAAGACTATTAGCCGGCAGGCTAGGCTGAGATGAGGCCCTATCGACATCGCTATATTGATTATTCATTCATATTTCCATCAACTTGATCAACTAGATCTAAACAAAAACATCCTTACCACATGATAACTGGTGCCTCTCAATCAAGTAGGCCTAAAGCCAAAGCCTATCAAAGCTTGCAATACACATGTGATATAGATCTAGCTGGATTATCAACAGTTTCACTACTACAAGATCTGATCTAGACTTAGACCTAGTCTAGATAATAACTAATTTTCTTCTCTACAAGTTCTAGTCTAGTTACCACTTTGACATTCACTTTGGAAACAAGACTCAACTACCCAGGTAAAATAATTTTCATTATTGAAATAGATCTAGATCTAACTATTCTAACTTTCGATATAAATGTTATCACTATTGTAGAAAAAACAAACATCAATGGATCTATTTTTTTTTTACTGTACATAGGGCTGGGCTAATTCTAGACTATATTATACAATACAATACTTAAATTTCTGGATATAGATAAATAAAAAAAGAAATCACATTGTATTTCTTTGATATTATTAAAACTAACATATTTTTTTTTAGAAAAACTATTTTAAAAAAATAATTCAGCTGACTTTACAATCTTTTTTTTTTATTTTATTTTAAAGGTTCTTCGGCATTGATGCAATCAACTGAAATTTTATGGAAAAGATCAGGGCAGAAGTTTACACAGAGATAAACAACTTTGTCTGATGGAAACACCAGGTTGTTTTTGAGAGTTTTATTAACAGATCTGAGCCCAGGTATTGTCGTAAAACAGAACAATTCGTCGGCCTTATTAGGTTTCGAACTACTTGGTTCTCTCCGCAGCCATGTTTTATTCTGAAGTAAGGATAAGATCAGCCTAGGTGACCTAGGCTATGGTAATTCAACTAAGAATGCTATAAAAAAAAAACTTTCTACATGCTATGCAATAGCTATAAGAAATTATCATCATGTGGACAAAATAAGAAATGCCATTTTAGCCACTATTCGCCACTGGATTTCTTCTACCAAACCACATCACCCAACCGGAGTTTCTTCATGGTGTTATTTTAACTTTGCTGTCCCACTGGACAAAGTTCCTGTAAAAGTATTTAATGTGTTAGCATTTCTTAAAATATGATTTACTTGCTAATCTCTTGGAACATTTGTATCGGCAGTTGTCATATCAAAACCTTTACAGTGGCGCTTCTCGGGAGCCACCCAGAATGCAAATGAGATGATTCACCCAAAAGTAACTAAAGCAAAACAAAATGTATCTAATTTAAAAGAATAAACTTTTCAGTCCTTGGATCCGTTGGAAATTTGGCTTTGGATTTTTGTATGACTTAAAAAATGATTGCATGTTTCCATTACTATTCATAGTCATCAACTTTCAAAAAATGGGACCTAAAAAAAACCCTGTCAAACTCAGTATAAAAGAGAAATAAAGCTATTTAACACAGATGTCACTTAAGGAGAGCAGCTTAAGCTTGCAGAGAAATAAAATTAATTGAAAAAATTGGCCCTACCTATGGAGAATACTCATTTTAAAAAGACTTGTTTCTTTTTAGGTGTTTTTCTCGATAATCACATTTTTGCTTCGGTCACCTTCTTCAATTTGTATCTAATTTTTTATTTATACATGGATTCTTATGAAATTTGGAATATATGTTAACAACATAATGTAGTTCCATTATATAGAGCCAGTTTTTCAATTTTTGTCTTCATTTTTTTAATTTTCAACATTTTGTCTCCAAAATTGTCATTTTTTATAGAAAAAAAACATATCATAAGTTCGAATAAAAATATTTAAAAAGTAAAAAGATTTATTCAATTTCTAAGTCTATATCTTTCTAGATACATTGTTTAAGTATTAAATTCAAGTTATTTCATTCATTTTCAACAAATACTGTAGGAGTAGATACGGCTTAAAGTTACCTTAAAAAATCCAATATGGCGGCGTTTCCATGGCAACCAAAAAATTTTTAAAGATTTTTTTTACATTTTTTACATTAGATTAACTTCATATATATGTATACCAAATATGAATGCATTTTGTTAAAAAATAAAAAAAATAGCCTCAGGTGGTGGTCCTCCCCTTAATTTCTATTCCCAAACAAAATCTGGAACATTCTTAACCAAATAAAAAAAAATTATGTTTCAGCAAGAAAATTAATTGTAAAATAAGTCAAAAAGGTATATAATCTTTCTAGTAAATTACTTTATTATTTTAAAATCCTGAACAACCTATTGTCGATATTTTTGAAAAAAAAGTCCTTTGACATAAATTTGTTTTAAAATGAAAATATGGAACAATTTGATATCTATAATTAAACTATAGTGACGCTTTGTCCAAGAATTTAAGTGTAATATATCATGGGCGTAGCCAGGATTTTTTTTCGGGGGGGGTTTGGGGGGGGATTTTTTTCTCCCCCCCCCCCCCACGCGAAAAAAAAATATATGTATTTATTTGTGTGTACATAATTTTTATTACATTCTGACCCTTCATTCTTTCGGAAGACGTTTATTGTGCCCTAGAATAGGTTCTTCCATGAGTTAGTGGAAAAATTGTAGATTCCCCGCCTTTACTAGCAATGGGGTCTGGGGGAGCTCCAGCGCGGGGTGAAGCCCCGCCGTCAAGCACTATTTCTGATATTGAAAACCAACAAAATGCATATTCTGAGGTAACTGCAGTGCATTTTCATGCTATTAAAAAGATTTATTTCAAAAACCTAATGTGATATTCTTACTGACTTAGACCCTCCGTTCGGAGCATTTGCTGTTAAGCTGTTTCCATAAAATTGTAGATTCCCCGCCATTAATAGCAAGGGGGTCTGGGGGCGAGCGCTAGGAGCTCCCCCAGCGCGGGGCGAAGCCACGCCGTCAAGCACTATTTCTGGTATTGAAAGCCAACAAAATGCATATTCTGAGGTATCTACATTGCATTTTCCTGCTATTAAAAAGTTTTATTTCAAAAACCTAATGTGCTATTCTTACTGCGCCGTTCGGAGCATTTGACGTCAAGCTGTTTCCATAAAAATCTGTCACTGGTAATGTCTGAAGCCTCTTCCCACCTGCCATGAGGACCTCCATGAATGAGTGGCGTCAAGTTGTACTTGGATATCATTGCAACTCTTCTTATGCGTAATTTATTTTGTCGAAGAACATGTCCAGCAAACCTCATGCATCGCTGTCTCAAAATCTTACTAATGGGTCGACTCCCAGTTCGGCATAGGATTTAGACCCGATCTCTATAACTGACTCCTAAAATCTGTCTTAGCCATCTTTGTTGAGCCACATTTTGTGTTTTTCAATTTCGGCAGATGACTATTCACTGCAGTTTATAAATGGATCCCTGCCACTGGTAAAAATGTGTAACCTCTCTTGAATACGCTCTTGGAATTAAGTGACTGTAGTTTGCTTTAGATTTTATATCGAAAAGAGACGTTTTATCGTCAAAATCATCTGTTGGGGGTTTTCCACCTCAAAATGCTCTGTAGGGGGATCTTAAACTCAAAACCATCTGGAAGGGTTTTAAACTTTAAAAAAAAGCCATCTTTAGAAGAGGGGTTTAAACTCAAAACCCCCGATTGGATTGGCTACGCTCAAATAATTTTAGTGTGTAATTTGCTTTTTTTTTTATATTGAAGAGGTATTTTTAGCATCAAACCCCTCTGAATGGGGGTTTTAACTCAAAACCCCTTTTGGCAACGCTCATAGCATTTTGAGTCCGTAATTTGCTTTTTTTCTTACACTGAAGATGTATTTTTTATCCTCAAACCCCCCTGGCGGGGGGTTTAAACTCAAAACCCCTTTGGCTACGCTCGTAGATTTTAGAGTGAGTAATTTGCTTTTATTTATATTGAAGAGGTACTTTTTAGCTTCAAACTCCACTGGAGGGGAGTTTAAACTCAAAACCCCTTTGACTACACTCATAACATTTTGAATGCATAATTTGCTTTGTTTTTATTATTAAAGAGGTATTTTTTTTACTTCAAACCCCGCTGAATTGGGGTTTAAACTCAAATCTGAGTCAAAACCCATTTAGCTACGCTCATAACATTTTGATTGTGTAATTAGCTTTTTTTTATATTGAAGAAGGGGTTTATCGTAAATTTTAGAGACGTTTTAAAATCAAAATCTTCCTTAACTGTGCTCTTGGAATTAGTGGATTTTCGTTTGCATTTTTTGTGTTTTGTTTTATAGAAGAGGGGGAGTTAACTGCAAAAACCCCAGGTAGAGGGTTTAAAACTCAAACCCCCTGGTAGGGGGTTTTAAACTCAAAACCCCTGGTAGGGGTTTTTAAACTCGAACCCCTCTGGTAGGGGTTATAAACTCGAACCCCCTGGTAGGGGTTTTTAAACTCGAACCCCCCTGGTAGGGGGTTTTAAACTCAGAACCCCTGTTAGGGGGTTTTAAACTCAAAACCTCTTTGGTTGTGCTGGGGCAAGTGATGGTTTAGTATTAAAAACTCACCTAAAATAAACAAAATCAAAGCAAAAAATCAGTAATTAAATTCCGACTCCCCCCCTTTGGGGGGGGGGATTTCATTTTGGGGGGGGGGGGGGTTTGAACCCCAAAGCCCCCCCCCCAGGCTACGCCCATGTAATATATGTATATATATATATATATATATGTAAGTCAATTATGCGATTTCAAACAATTATTTGACATAATTTATTTTTTATAAAACAATATTCGGAACAACTTAATAGTTAATGTAATATAAGTCAATATAGAGATTTTCATTTAGCATTTATAAGTTATTTACTTTAAAAACCGGAACAACATATTATTGATCTTGTGTTTTTGCAACGTTTAAGCACGAAAATTAAATGTAATATAAGAGGAGAGCAAACAAACATTCGTTGGTATTTATTTGTTTTTCACAAAAACATCCGAACAATCTTGTATAAATATTTAAAACTATTACGATGTTTTGGAAGGAACATTAAAAGTAAAATCAGATTTTCAATAGATTTTAGTGTTGTTTTTTTAAATATATAAAGGTGACGGACTGACCAACCAACAGACAAAACGCATAAAAATAAGAGGCTTTTATCATGATGGAGGCACTAAACAAATTTACTAAAGAAATTGTATCTCTTTGATAGCATATTGTAACTTTATCTCCATTACATTTATTTATTGTTTTATTTTACAGAAAAAGTCGCTTGCATAATTAATTTTGTAAACTTAACTGTTTGCTTTTAGAAAACACATAAACTTTGCAAGCCGCATCGCATGGTGAAATAATATTTTTCATTTTTTTTTAGTTTTTGAGATCTGACAGACGGACATTTTGCACAAACCTAATAGCTGCTTTTCCCCTTATGGGGGCCGCTAAAAATTGACCAGTTAGTTAATTAACTATTGGTAATTAATATTTTTGTTTGGTATCGATCAAGGAAAAGAAATTGAACTTGACTGATGTAGTGGTATTAGTTAATTGGTCGCCTTTATACTTCATGCTGAGAAATAGGTCGTTTAAAACTAACAATAATTAACTATAAAACCTTTGATTCTCATTAGCATTTCGTTGACACACTGCAGTTAGTGTATTGTCATAAGGAGGCTTGAGACGTCGAGTTCTAATTCAAGTAGTAAAACAGTTTTTAAAAAGGGATCATTTTTCAGAGACACCCCACCCCTCCCTTTCTTTTTACTTCTCCTCCCCCTCCTCCTATTCCCATCGGGTCCAGATCCGTGATAGGATCATAGCGTATTGAGAGAACAAAAATATTTGAAATCGAACAGATTTATTATTGTTAGTCTAGAGCTATTTCAGATTTAATTACAGGACTGACCCAAACTAATCAATACCCTTATGCTTAATATAAGCTTTTTTAAAAAGTATTTTTTTTTATTTTTCTAGTTGGTTTCTATTCCTTTTTTTTTTTCATAGAATTTCTGTTCAAATTATCTATACAACTCAATACTGGCTGAACCGGACACTGAGTCGAAATTTAATGCCACACGAGATCTGTATTTGAGATCCACTTTTGAGCATGGCAAGTATATATCCTTGTCACCGTAGTTATTTTATATGTTATGAATGTGGCTGTGGTTATCAATGTAGGCGTGGTGGTGACATTGGGTTCTTGTTACAAATCACAGAATAACGAAATGACGCTGGGTGTAGCAGACACAATAAGTTTAATATAACACCACATAGTGAATACACCATACAACTCGACCCAGGAATTATCAGTATTAATCCAACAGTAATATACGAATATCACAACTTAGTACTTATTCCATAACCAACTACTTTAAACATCTAACTCTACTGCTTATATCTTAAGTGACTCAATACAAGTGCTTGCTACAAGATCTCTATGTGGACTGACTGCCTTTAACTCTCTGGTTCACCTAAGGTCAAAAGTGTTCACCTTAGTGCAACATGGGTTGTGAATAAGATTCACAATATGGAATTAACATACACAATACAGAATTAGGGTTTCTACTCTATGGCACCAACTTTGAGGTGGTGACATTACCTATCACCCCCCTTTTGAAAAAAAATTTTGAAGAAATTTTTTTCAGCTTGACGACATAATTATCCTAAGTAGGATCAATTGGAATTCTTGGGGTCTATGAAATGTAAAATTGCAGAGTTCAAATAGAACTACAAACTTGCAATAAAATATATAATATGACAGTGTTACACAAAATATTTGCTGAATCAAAAAAATTCATACAAGGGCAAAATTCTCTAATTCATCATATTCTTGTAAGGCAATTCAAATAATTCTCTGAGTCAAATACTTAACATCTCAAATAATTCTTTACATGTAGTTCTAATATATACATCAATGTTCAAATGTGTTCAATATTTACAAGTCTTTTTCATAATAATATGTGCAAAGTGTGGCAAAAATTTCAATGACAATCTCCTATGTCACAATGTGAAAAATTAATACAAGTTTTTATTCACAATATCTATTTATAAAAAAATCTTTGACACTATAGCAATGTTAGAAGTCTGGTTTTTTGACACCAATAGTACAATATGTACATATCATGTAGAAAATGTTACAAGTAAGTCTCAATATGTAAGTGATAAGTATAGAAAAATTCAAAATATGTGTCAAAATTCAAGATTAAATTGCTTAATGAGCATTGTTACAAATTCAATGTATCCATTTACTTCAATATGAGGTTTGACATCTCCATAAAAAATTGTTGTGCATTAATATTACACAAGTAAATATGTATAATTCAAGTATCAAAATATTTGCTCAAAAGTATGAACATCAAATCAAAGTAATAAGTATCCCTCATAGTGCTTGTTACATGCACCTTATGTTTCAATTAAGTATTTCTCCATATGACAGTTCAAATAATTTGTAGCTAGTAATGGCAAAAGTTTAATGTTACATTGTTTATCCAATAATTATTGTGTACAAAGTTCAAAAAAATCTTTAGTCAAAAAAATTCAACTGAGAAAATGCGTCAGTTGTGATACAATCTTTGAGTTTACATTAATTTGTTCAAGCATATACATACAAGCATAACATCATAATGGTTTAGTTGTATTTATTTTAATCTGTTGTGAAAAAATGTGTAAGTCCAATTTAAAAGAATAATATCAAGTGTCTCTTTCAGCACTTGAAATATCAAAAAGTTTGTACAACAATCTTCTTGTTTACATCAATGATTGTTACAAAAAATATAGTCCATAAGAATAGTTTGACAAAAATGTTTTCAAAAAAATACAAGTATATGTTAATATTTCATTACACTAATTGACATTGAATAAATAAGTTACATTATGAATCAATCTCCTTTTTTCAATAGTATTGAAAAATGTGACTAAGTTATATAATTGTGATAAATGACATAGTAAAAAATTCCAATCTTGTTTACAATAGCTGTAGAAAAAAAATTTTGTCCAAGTTGTTCTCAATACAATGAGAAAAATAATGTTTACATTGCATGGAAAAAAAATTAAGCTAGGTACTGAATAAGTTGGGAAAAAATTCAATGTTTGTTTACATTGTTGAGTACAAAAATGTTATTCTTGTTGACAAAAGAATTTGAAAAAATGTTGGTTACAATGTAGTAATCAAATTCCAAAGTTTGTTTACAAATAGAGTTTTTAAAAAATGAAGTCTTAGTTCTAGTTCAATGTTTACAAATAGTACTCAATGTTTACAAAATAATGCTCAATGTTTACAGAATAATGCTCAATGTTTACAGAATAATGCTCATAGTTGGTTGTAAAACTAATTGTGTTTACTTTAAGGTGTGAATCTTAAATCTTTGAACCTTAGCAATTGTGACTTTAATTCTATGACCTTGAATTTATGCTAGCTTTAAAGTGCATTACTCTAATATATCTTCCTTGAAATAAAGTATTATCCAATGAATTGACAATTTTGTTACAATCTCTTTGTGTCTTCAAATAGACTAAAGCTATTTTGTTTGATTTGTCTTCACTTATTTTGATGTCTACCCATTTTACAAAAGCTGTGTTGTTAAAATAATTCATAATAGTTTGCCATCTAGTATTTCTTGAAAGATTTTCAACTTTAACTATATGATGTGTATAATTATTTGTTTTGTTTGCTGCTTTGGTTCTGTTTGTTTGATGTGATCTACTGTTAGTTGGACTGTAGCTTTGCCATGTTCTTCTGTTATATTGTTGTTGATAGGATCTATTATAGTTAGGACTGAAACTCTGGAAAGTTCTGTTATCTCTTCCATATTTATGGTTTCTATTTACATATTGCTGTTTTTCTGATGCCATTCTCTTTCTGCACTCTGCTTTGGTGTGACCCAATATGCCACAGAAAAAACATTGTATGCTCTTGGCATATTTAAATTTATTTGTAGTTCTTGGATGGTTTTCTGTCACTGTTGCAGCTACATTGTACAATTCCCTTTTGTCAATGGTGATGTTTGGGTGTGAGTCTTTGTATGTTGTTAAGTTTGATATCAATTCAGCTTCATTTTTTATTTTTCTCTCCTTCAGGAATGAGAATGCTGCATCTGTAACATTAATTAGCACATTCTCAATGAGAAAAAAATCTAAGATCTGTTTGGGGTCATCTAAGTTACAGTTTGCGAGTTGTAGCCACTTTGTCATGTTCTGGCGCATGTCATGTATTGTTCTTTTTAAATCTGCATTCTTGGCTAGTTTTATTTCCCTAAAAAGTTTTCGATAGTGTTCCTCTGTCTTGCCAAAATGTTCAATTAGTCTTTGTTTTACTGTGTTGTAGTCTTTTCTTTGCTCCATAGTTAGTGTGTCGATGATGTTTAGTGGTTCACCTCTTAGGTTAGCTAGAAGTTGTTGAGCCATTTGTGCACTATTCATATTTGCTGTTTGACAGATGTATTCAAATTGAATAATGAAATTTTCCAATGTGTCTTCTTTTGGGTCAAAGTTCCTAAATTTGCTATGATACTGATGATGAGATGAAGTTTGACTTGCTGAATTGTCTTTATTTTCTTTTGCTAGCTTGGCCATTTTTTCTTCATGTTCTTTTAATTTTATTTCATGCTGGCGTTCTTTTTCTTTCTCTAAGTTTTCTTGTTCTTTCTCTCTCAGTCTTCTTTCATGTAGCCTTTCTTCACGTTGCTTGTCTTTTTCTAACCTAATTCTATCTATTTCAATTTTAATGAATGCAGCTCTATCATCTTCTTTTAACTTTAGTTTATCCACTATCTCTATTAGTTTTTCATACTCAGCCATTTTCAAAGATTCAAATTAGTAATATAGTTAATTAATAGATATGTGTACACTAGGTAGTTGTAAATGAATATTGTACGATAAATAATTATTATAGCTCAAATAGTAATTGCAGGTAATAGTAGATATATATTTTGTGCGAAACAATTGAGGTTATGAGGTATCTTAAGTTATTCTTGGTACTTTGTCTAGTTCGTAATGTAATACTTTACTGATCAATTATGTGATTATGTATTTCTAGTATCTCCACTTGCAATGTAAAAGTTTATTGCAACAAATAATTCACAATTATGTGAGCCTTATTAGTCTGATAAATAGTGATCAATGTATCAATAGTATCAAAATAGTTGAATGTGTTTGAAGAGTATATACAATATAAATCTTGTCAATCTCAAATCAAAATATATCCCATAGTGTATCAAGTGTGTAGTGTAGTGTTGATAATAATAAAAAATAGGTTGAAATAAGAAGTAAAATAAATATATATATTAATAAGTAATTAGACAAACATAAATACACTATAGATACTAAACAGTCTGCTTTAAAGAGACATTACAAGATAGTAGAAATAGTAGACAAAAGAATTACAATGAGTAATAACTATGACGCAAAATAAATTCAACAAATGTAAACAAGACAATACAAGAGTTTAACAATATGATAGATACTTAACGAAATACAAACTTAACTAATACAGCTATACGATCAAGTATTTACTTTATCTAAAGAGTCCCTACCAATACCTGGATGCTTACTTGAAAAAAAATATAAATGCTCAGACTCAATAGATAATTAAATTTAGTCCCTAAAGTCAAATGTATATATAAATACAAATGTAAACAATGAAAAAAATTGTGGTGTAGTTCAAAGAGAACTAATCAATATTGATAATACTAAGGGTAATTAAAGTTACTTCCCTTAAATATTCACTTGATGCTTGACTTGTACATAAAGTTCCGGTGATGCTCCACATAAAATATGTCCACAGTACAGTTCATAAGTAATCCACTTGCTAAATCCGCAGCACAATGGTACAGTTCATAAGTAATCCACTTGTTAAATCCACAGTTCATAAGTAATCCACTTGTTAAATCCACAGTAGAATAGTACAGTTCATAAGTAATCCACTTGTTAAATTCACAGTACAATGGTACAGTTCATAAGTAATCCACTTGTTAAATCCACAGTACAATGGTACAGTTCATAAGTAATTCACTTGCTAAATCCACAGTACAATGGTACAGTTCATAAGTAATCCACTTGTTAAATCCACAGCACAATGGTACAGTTGCTGAAACAAATATAAATAACTAAAAATGACCTTAGGTAGTGACGACAAGAGAGGTCTAAGAGTGAGAGCGCTCTCTTATTAAATGTGCTGTTAGACAGCGACAATATGAGTGTGTCATTAGAATTATGACGAGCACTCGATGTAGATGATTCTTGAATATGTCAGCTACTTCGACTGACCATATATCAGCTGTCTTCAAACGATGACTTGAATGACTTGTAGTACTAGATTTTCACCCACACCGGTTGTAAGATCAGGGTTGTCTAGTTTCACCCACACAGGTTTTAAGATCAGGGTTGTCTAGTTTCATCCACGCAGGTTGTCTCAGCATATCATGTTAAAGTGACTTTGAACAATGCTGTCATAAATGTCGTTTTCGGCCGCTTCTGACACCATAAATACTGTTTGCTGACACTTTTGACAAAATTCTGACACCAAAGATGTCATTTTCTGACAATAAATGACTTGCACTTTGGACACTTCTGACACCAAGAATGTCACCGTGTGGTTTTATAATGTTATGGATGTGGCTGTGGTTATCAATGTAGGCGTGGTGGTGACATTGGGTTCTTGTTACAAATCACAGAATAACGAAATGACGCTGGGTGTAGCAGACACAATAAGTTTAATATAACACCACATAGTGAATACACCATACAACTCGACCCAGGAATTATCAGTATTAATCCAACAGTAATATACGAATATCACAACTTAGTACTTATTCCATAACCAACTACTTTAAACATCTAACTCTACTGCTTATATCTTAAGTGACTCAATACAAGTGCTTGCTACAAGATCTCTATGTGGACTGACTGCCTTTAACTCTCTGGTTCACCTAAGGTCAAAAGTGTTCACCTTAGTGCAACATGGGTTGTGAATAAGATTCACAATATGGAATTAACATACACAATACAGAATTAGGGTTTCTACTCTATGGCACCAACTTTGAGGTGGTGACAATCCTTAATGTAGAAATTATTTCCCTTCTTCATTTTCAAATAAAATAAATTAAATAATTACCAATCTATGGCCTCCTTCAGTCACGAAGTGACTATGATTCATCTCATGGAAATGAGATACAAGTCTGACGTTAGCTATGGTCGGAGTGATGTTGCCTACACTGATGTTGTTTTATTTCTTATTCTAGTCCAGCCAACTAGAATGGAAACCTGACATTACTTGGGGAAAAAGTAAAGGCGGTGGGTCTTTTTGCTGTACACTTGACACTCTCGTTAACCATGGGTCAAAGTAACAGATGACCTTTACATCATCTGCCCCAAAGACTGCAGATCTGAGACGGAAACTTTACTTTTTATTTAATGTTTAGGTTGGCTTTTGACCAAAATACTTAGCACTCCACGAGTTTTAAGAAGCACCTCTTGATATGTGTAATTCCACAAATTCATTTAATTCCTATACATGTAATTCCCCGCTGAATAATGTGTGTTTATGACAGTTTGGATCGGAGGATCTGGTGGGAACAAATCATTAGCATGGAGTAACTCTACATTGGTCATTCCGAAAAATTGGTATGCTGAAGGCCAACCCGACAACAACAACGGAACTGAAGGCTGTCTTGAGTTTTTCAACTTTAGCGGACTGAATGATCACAAATGTCGTTCTAAACACTCATTTTTGTGTCAAATAGGTAAATTTTGTTCTCTCGTTTTTCATGTTCATGTAGGCCCAATATCAGTTCTTACAAAGATAGAGAGCTACTAATATTTGTTTTAGTTTAAAAAAAAAACTAATTTTCATTGTTTTACCCATAGAAGTAAGTCAAATTTGGTTAAATTGATTTTAAAATGAAATGCACCAGCTATTAAATCAGGGGTTCTCAACCTGTGGGTCGCGACCTTGGGGTCAATTGACGATTTGCCAGGGGTCGCCTAGGGCCATCGAAAATATGGATTGTAATTTTCTATTCTTCTATTGCTGCATGTGTGTGTGTGGAAGAGGTCGCAACAGAGTGGGGGGGGGCTGTAAAAAGGGGTCGCCGAGCATAAAAGGTTGAGAAACGCTGTATTAAATGTTTAGATGACTATTTTAAATTATAAGTTGTAGCCTTGACCTTAGCCCACATTACAAATAGGCAAATATTCGGCGAGATTAAGTTCCTAAAATAATTTCAATTTTCTAGATGTCAATCAACAACTCCGGACTGATCCTTGCTTTCCATACAAGAGTGCTTTCTCTTTCAACGGAAAATGTTTGTTAGCGATAAGGTATCCACAGCCTTGGAATGAGGCCAATGTAAGTTATTGTTTCCATGGTAATGTACTGTTACACATTTGACTAAAAACAGTGAACATTTATCAACATTACATGTATGTTGTTTTTTTTAAAGTTGAACAAAACATTAAGGAAAAGAAGAACAGAATTAAAATGTAAAATATATGTAGGCCTATGTATTATTTTTTAAGCATTCTTTTCATATTAATTTTTCTGTTGTTTGTTGCTGTTGCTGTTGTTGTTGTTTTTGTTGTTGTTGTTGTTGTTTTGTTTGCTGTATTTTTGTTCCTGTTCTAAATGGACTATTAAGTTTTCTTTTACAACTCTGTCTGTCTGTCTGCTAAAACGTTTGTACACGTTATTTCTCCGACAACCAAACTCGGATCAAACTGAAATTTAGCACCAGAGAGGTAGTCATGGGCAAGGGGCACGATGCCCCGGGCGCCATTTTCAGGTCATTTGTACCCTAGTAACTTTCAATTTTTTAAAATATTTTAACTAACAAACATTTGCATATTAAAATAATTACTTTTTGCTTGATTTGATCTGTCTTGTAAATTATCGTTGTGCTTAGTTTAATTCTACTAATCTGATGTATTCACTGTGTTGGATACAACGCGCTGTGTTTATGACAAATGATCATTTGGCATTTATAAGAATAATCGCGATTTAAATTTTAACAAAATATTTTACTAATAACAAATCTGATTATGAATATAATAATTATAATATAATGATAATTATAATTCAGTCAACAGTAGATGAGTCAAACTTTTCTAAAGTAATTAGATAGAAAATAAAAAAGTAGTTGTTGTTGGTACATCTATATCAACCATCTACATCAACCATCTACATCAACCATCAACTTTTTCTTTTCAGTTTAGAATAATGTAAGTTCTACTTTTTTTGTGAGTTGTTTACATTCTAAGGTCAGCGTTCACCAAACTGTGGGTCGCCCTCTATCGCAACTCCTAGGGTGTTGATGGTCCTAGGACTATACCAACAAATTGCAAAAGCTAAACGCATTTAATATTGCTATACAAAAACAATTTTTTTAAATATTTTTAATCGCACAGATGTAGTTTTATTGGTCTACAACTTTAGATCTATTACAAATTTAATTACATGACTGATCCGAACTAATTGATAGTATTTGATATATTTTACTTATTTATTTAACCTAAATTGTGTGTTGACAATTTTTACACAATGAAATTAAGTAGGTCAGAGTTGCCCTTTACTTTGCTCCTTAATGCTGCTGTGACTGGTCCAGATATCGATAATTGATGGGCCGGGATCGTTGTCTACAGGTAGGCCTAGAAAGTGTTCTGAATTCTAAGAACACAAAATTGACCAGTATTGACAACCGATGTTTTCACAAGTTAGAAACAAATGCTTAGTGTTTAATCTTAATACTTTTTTTGGCTCTCCTCAGAATTGGATGAGTTTAAGTCAACAAAGAAAGTGAATTGATCATTAATTAAAAGGCCGTCTTGAAATGTAGTTTAAAAAATAAAAAAGAGAGGAAGCAGCTGAGGGAGTAGAACTGCCGTCAAAATTAAATCAACAGTTTTATGTATCTCTCTCTTTCTGTCTCTCTCTTTCCCTCTTTCTATCTTTCTCTCTCCATCTCTATTTCTCTTTCACTCTTTAAAAGACACCGTTTCATTTGACCGTAAATTCCAGCACTTCTTGGAAGGGAATCATTTTAGATTATACAAGTATTCCGTATTTTAATGACGTATTATGAATCCAGTTGATTTAATTATGAAAAGTTCTAAATAGATGCTTTTTACTCAGAAAAGAAATAGATAGCTTCATGAAGGAAAAAAAAAAACGGCATACTGTTGTATATAGTTAGTCTTAGCGTTACATTACATGTATGATGAATTTAATGTTTAAATAGAGGTCTATCATAAATTCATGCTAGAAGCCTTTGCTTTGAAATAAAATTTGAGCTAATAATTATGTTGCTGGGAGGACAGTAAGTTACTTGAATTTTACCAGAGTTTTCTGAAATTTAATGGCCAGGACTGTAGAACGGATTCTCATTTCGTCTACAAGACTTTCATCCATATGTAGCTGATGTACGCTTCCTTTGGTATCTGTTTTCAATTGACATCCATGATATAAATGAAATGTGCTTATTATGAGCTAGATTTTATGTGGTTAGTATGATATACTGAAGGAAAGTGGTGGAGTTCCCCCGGTATACTCGGCATTTGACCTCGTCTCTAGTCCCGATTGTCTTGGGCTTCGAGCCACTAGAACCTAATATATAGACATCTGCTTGGATCTCTCCCCCCACAATCCAGACAGAACAAGGAGTGTTTGTTGACCTAGAGTTTCAAGATCTTCCTCTAGAAATTCTATGAGAGTCTAAAATCTGCGAGACTAGAATCAAGAATATGACAAATAATTTATTTTACGTCATGTGTTCTCCACTAAGCCAGACGAGAAACCTGACGCCTGAGCTAGTCTTGAAGTAGACAAAATTACGTTTGTTTCTGAACACATGTTAACAACAAGAAGAACAAAATACTACAAAAAAATGCCCTTAAAAAAACAAAGCTTATATTAAATGTATCAATTAGTTTGTATCAGTAGTGTAATTACATTTCTAAGATGTCTAGACTAACATTAATACATCTGTGTGACTAGAAATATTTTACCAATTGTATTTGTTTAGCGCAATTTCATGCTTTTAGCTTTCTCAATACCCTGTGACCCTATCACTTGTCTGGGCCATTTGGAAAGGGGTGGGGGTGATCGCTTTGTAAATGTATTTATTAAAAAAAATGAACGACCAGAATTCGAGCTAGTGGGTAAAGCCTTCTCAGGCTTCTCAAGACAACATGGTAGCGAGGAGCGTATGAATATGGAAAATTGTATAGTAATCTTTTGTTAGCGGCCCCCGAAAGGGGAATAGACGCTATTAGTTTTGTGTGGTCTGTCTGTCAGTCTGTCCTTCCGTCCCGTTTAGAGCTCGTAAACTAGAAAATATATTGATAATCCAACATCATGATATTTTAGACCTTTCAAAATTCTGAAGCAACGGCTACTTTTTTGAGTGGTTAAGCGCTCGGCTTCTGATTCTGAGGTCCTGGGTTCGAATCTCGGTGAAGGCTGGGATTTTAAATTTCGGGATTTTTAGGGCGCCCCTTAGTCCACCCAACTCTAATAGGTACCTGACTTTAGTTGGGGAAAGTAAAGGCGGTTTGTCGTTGTGCTGGCCACATGACACCCTGCTCGTTAACCGTTGGCCATAGAAACAGATGACCTTAACATCATCTGCCCCATAGATTGTAAGGTCTAATTTTGGCTAGAATGTTGTATGAATGAGAATTTTCCATGACTTCAAAGGGAAAAAACTTGACACCTCTTACGTCACTAGGCTTACAGCAGTACACTAAAACATTTCTTTGCATACGAGAACAATTTTAATGAATCAATTGCATAATTAAACATTTGCGCACCATCTTATTGTAGATATATTTATAAAGTAACTATGGAAGAGAAGTAATGAAATTTAATTTGCCAATGTATGATTAGTTATTGTGTTTTAGTGCTTTATAAATTGTTTACAATTTAATTGCGTAAAGCCGTAGGTAGCTTTTACTTAGTTGTTAATTTGCTGGTGAATTATTACAATGTGTTCAAGCTTCGAACAATACTAATTGCAATATTAATGTCTGAACTTAACCATTTGAAACGTTACACTGCAAAGTCTTTCTTCCAGGCCAATAATAGCCCAATACTTATGGGATATGTAAATGACTCAACGTGAGCTGTGGTTTTCTAGGCTGTATCTTATCTTATGAAATAAAAGAAGTTACTTCAAAAAAGAAGATGATTACAGATTACGTCCTACACGTGTTCTGTATGGGGACTTAAGAGACTTTCTTTTCTAATCGCCATTTACATTGACATTTAGAACTAAAAGAACACGAATGCAACTTTTCAAACTGGGAGTCTTGACCCGATCCCAAATAAGTCAATATATTTCCTCAACAAATCATTCAAACGAGCGAGGCTCGGTCACCTTGGTACTATTCTCTAATCGCTGTTATTTTTTATTTTCAGGCCTTTTGTAGTAGCCTGGAGCCAAATGGAAAATTGTTCTCCCCTTTGAATGAAAGTGAAAGAGCTATAGCACGAACCGTTGGAAACTCCATTGGAAACTGTACACGTCTTTTAATTACTTTGTGTTTTTATTTTATCACGGTACCTCTTTTCATGCCGGAACTTCTTGGAGGAAGCTAGACGCTAATCTCATAAACGGCTCTAACGATCTTTCTAGAAATTTAACAATTGCTGAATATTGCTGAGAAAAGAATTACTAGCGCTTTGATCACACGTTGAAAACTTTAGCTTGTCCGTTATAAATTTTTAAAGTATAAAAAGAAAATAATTTAAATACGGCTATAAATTGGAGTAAAAAAAAAATACCATGGCGTAGACAGCCGTTGTGTACCGATAACTGTGTTATAATTCATCGCTAGATTATTTAAGGGGAGGTATCCCTAGAGAAAATCGAGTTTTAGGTCTAGGATATCGATTTTTAACTAATAACATAATTAAGTAGATCAACCATTTTTCATTACATTACAATCATTTTTATTGCTTAAATCTGTGTCTAAAACATGTTTTATGTTGTTTTTGTAAGGCCTATGAGACAAAATTTTTATAAAATTTCTTGAAAAGTACAAAAATGGCCCTTGGTTACGCCATCTCTATTATAAGCAAATCATTGTTTGACTATCGATGTTTGGTATGGTTTTTTTCCTCACGATCTCTAGTTTTATAAAGACGCCTCGTTTTCGCTCTATGTTTCATTCAATTTCGGTAATGATCGGAAATCTTCGGTCAACTTTTGAAGCAAATTAGATTATTTTTAGCCTTGCTAATAAATAAAGAAACGCCATTGGTTGATTTTGCCCCCGTGGTCGGAATCCCCGTAACTACTTTTGTTATTTCCGACTATCGATAATAGACTTTATTTCAATGGCGAAGTCTACACGTTGACTTTCTTTTCTGTTCATGTGTGCATTTTCTTATTTATTCAACAGTTACAGTATATATATTTCTTTTTTTATTCATCAAATATTCTAGATCTGCTTCACCTTGTTTTTTATAAATGGCTAGACTCAACAAAAGGCTAGCTCAATTGAAGCAAGCTCGAATGAGTCGCAAATTAGATCTAGAAAGAGTTACTGGTAAATCTAAGACTCTAGTCGATCTAGATAAATCTAGTACTTCCACAACAAGTTCTAGATCTATATCTTCATCAACACCTAGCCCTACTAGATCTAGATCTGATTCATCTTCTGGACATAATATTACGGCAGCAGTTGAAATTGAGAATGTGTCTACCGAAGCCAATAAAAGTGAGGCATTGGCATCTAGATCTAAGTCTAGTAAACTTCATTTAGATCTCAATACCAGGAGTAAAAGTAAAATTATTGACATTCCCAAATTAGATGTTGATAATTTAATATCCACCACTCCACACACTAACAGAACAATAGTTGAATTTGACCAACTTCAGGCCCTTATACAGCCTTTACTTTGTCCTGGCTGCAATAAGTCTTCATTAAAATTAAATTCTGATGAAAAATGTCGCAAAGGCCTGTCTGTTAAACTTAGCATTAACTGTGAAACATGCAGGACAGTTGTAAGTAGCAACCATACATCAGGTTATTCTAAAGAAAATAAAAGATATTCTGTTAACAATTCTGCAGTTCTATCATCAATCTTATGTGGATTAGGTTCCTACACATTTAACAAACTGTGTGAACATTTAGACATACCTGGAATGTGTAAAAAAAACTTTCTAAATATTACTAAACTAATTTACAATAAAGGTGATGATATCCGACAGGCCCTAGAACTTAAAACTGTTGACCTTATTCGTCGAAAGCATGCGGAGGAAAGTGGAGTTTCTATAAACGAAGAAGATATCATTGATATTGATGTCTCATATGATGGCTCGTGGCTAACCAGAGGACACACTTCACATATTGGAATTGGATGTGTTGTTGATGTGTTAACAGGATATGTTTTGGATTTCCACATAGTTTCAACATTTTGTTTGGTCTGTCAAACCACTGGCAGAAAGATTAAAGAAAAATCCCCATCACAGTATTCAGAATGGTTTGAAACACACAAGCCTTTTTGTGAAATCAACTACACAGGTGAGGGTCTATTAAATATAATTTACACTTCTATCAAGTCTTTGTGTATAGTTTTTAAATTCTCTTCGCTAAATTTTTATTAGCTTTGCTTTTTTTGTAGATTCACTAAATAATATTAACAAGTTTCTAAACTGTTTGATTTTCTTTATATTTACAGGTTCATCAGCTATGATGGAAACACATGCCGCAGAGGTATTATGGCTGAGGTCAGTTACAAAATTTAAGCTTCGCTACACATCAATGTTATCTGATGGAGATGCTAAATCTTTCAAAAGAGTAACTGAACTTAAACCTTATGGTGACATTCCCATAGTAAAAGAAGAATGTGTCAACCATGTTGGTAAAAGGATGGGATCTGCACTTCGAAATTTAGTTGCTGATTGTAGCAAAAAAGGTACTTCTCTTGGAGGCAAAGGGCATGGTAAACTAACTCAAAACACTATAAAAAAGTTAACACTTTATTACTCTAGAGCCATTAGAAAGCATAAAAATGTTTCTGATATGCAGAAAGCTATAATGGCATCTCTTTATCATTGCTTGTCAACTGAAAAATCACCGAAACATCAATTGTGTCCAACTGGATCTGGCTCGTGGTGCTTCTACAATGCTGCTGTTGCTAAAAATGAGACTCCTGGTCCACATAGCAAGCTTCTCTGCACTCCTCTAAATTATAAGCTACTAGCTGACCACTTAAAACCAATATATAAACGCCTCTCCGAGCCAGCCCTCTTACAACGTTGTTTGCTAGGTGCTACCCAAAACGCCAACGAGTCTTTGCATTCCAAGATTTGGAGTACTTGTGATAAAAAGAAATTTTCTTCTTGGAACAAGGTAACATTTTCAGTGATATCCTCTATTTATGACTTTAACTTTGGATTTGCTGCTTCAAAAATAATGAAAAATATTCTGTTCTGCAAAAACACGTTTCATGCCCATCGTCTTGGTTTGAGTCGACAGAATCAACGATTAAGTGGGTCGGCGTATAAAAAAAGTAAAGTGGTCATGAGACGACTCCAGATGAGGAAAGATGCAAAAGCTCGAAGGGAACTTGAGTTAAGAGATGCAGAGGGACCTACTTATGAAGCAGGACAGTTTTAGCTGTTTTTTTTTCTGCTTTTTCTTCTTTTTTCAGAAATCAACAAATATAAATTTCACGTAGGTCATTTAGCTGTACACATGATTTCTCCTAAACTAATTGTTTGATTTTAATGAAATTTGAAACACTTGTTCTAGACATGATATACCTTACTTGTATAATGAATTTTTGTGAAACTTTTTAATACTTTTTTCTAAGTTTTCAAATCTATACTTTAAACTCATTTTTCTCAAAATGTTACTTTTTGCACATATCATTATGCCTTACTAGGAATTTCTCCTAAACTACTTGATAGATTTCAATGAAATTTGAAACACTTCTTAAGGACATCATTTACTTTACTCGTACAATGAGTTTTTTTCAAACTTTTATTTACTTTTTTTTTTAAAGTAATTTTAATTAATATTTATCCTGTTTTTTATGCCTAAAATACAACTAAAAATTCAAAAATTTGTAAAAAAAAAAACATACTTAAATCTTTAATTCTGACGTTGTACCAATTTAGAGGATCCTTTTCTCTTATCTTTAAATTCAATTTCATGTAATTTTGATCAATAGTTTTTACAAAATTCAGAGTTTTAATTTGTATACAATAAACAATATGGCCGCCGTTACCATGGCAACCATCATTCAAACAACTTTTTTTTTAGCATTATTTATTTTAGAATATCATTATATGTTACCATAACAAATTTCAAAGGCCTAGCTTCAGAAATAAGAAAAATAAGATTTTCAGGGATACCTCCCCTTAAGCTTTGTTTATATTTTTACGTTAATCTAATATAGATTACGCCTAGATTTTAGATGCAGAAGTGGAGTTCTAAATCTTACGAAAAAATAGCTACATGTTATACAATGCCAGCTGGCTTAATTGGTAGAATCATTCGTTCAAGTTGCAAAATCAAACTCACGAGTTCGATATCCGGTGAAAACTAAATTATTTTATTTATTTATTTTTTTTTACATTTTATTAAATTGTTATTTGATAATGGAGGTATTGTCTTTTTTTTTAAATTTATTTTTAATGTTTTTCTTGCTTTTATGTTTATATTAGTACTAGACATATGTTACCCGCGACCCGCGGGTCTTTATTTGCGCATTACTTTCGATATAGTCACTGAGAGTGTTTTGTAAACAATTAAACGAAATAATAATGTAATAAGTAAAGTGAATGTGTCAATGTAAAAAATAGTGTGAATGAAGTTATCAAATCAAAATAGCTAATAGGCTTAAATCCATATTTTTTTTCAAATTAAAACATTTGCTTGTAGGCCTACATATATTTGATTAAAATTTGAGATGAATAGACTAAATTTTGTATGTTCATGTGTATAAAGTATAAAGTACATCTTGAGGTAGACATAGATCTAAATCTACACTAATCCAGAGTTAAAAATTGGCTTTTATAGAGTTCATTCTGTGCTGCGCATGCGTGAACTTTTTTTCATGAATGAATAATATAGACCTATCTCAACACGGCTACGCAGCTTTAGCGAACAGCGAACGAATGTATTAAAAATGCTTTAGAAAAACAAATTTTAATGTTAATTTGATTAAAATATGAAATGAATGGACAATAATTAGTATGTTTATGTGTTAAAGCATAAAACTATCTTTGCGAAAAGAAGTTTTATCATCTTAGAGTTCAATAAGAGTTTTATTTTAGACCTAGGGCCGACCTAGGAATAGACTCAGTAGAGAGATGTGTTAATCACTGTTAATGTGTAACTATTTGGTAATGTCTAATGAAAGGATGTTCGCCAGACATTACCCGCGGCCTGCGGGTCTAAGTTTGTGTCTACTAATCTAGTGGATTGGATTTAGATGTATGTTAAACTTAACTAATGATCCTTTCAAGTTTTTCTCTTTCGCTACGAAAATAAAATTAGGTTTGCGAAAATGGGATTACCCGAAGCCGATACATTCATATCTATTAAAAAACAAAAAGAGCGATAGCTTTGTTAAATGAATGGGATTATAAAGTGAACAATTAAACGAAATAATTTTTAGTACGCGATTCATGAATGAATATAGATTTAAGCCTATCTCAACTCGGCTTCGCAGCTTTCGTAAACGAATGTAGCTTTAGAAAACCAAATTTGAATGTTTATTTGATCTGTGCGAAGAGAAGTTTTATCATCTTAGTGTTGAATTAGAGTTTTAGATCTAGGGATGGGATTATAAAGTAACAATAAAACGAAATAATTTTTAGTACGCGATTCATGAATGAATATAGATCTAGGCCTTTAACTCGGCTTCGCAGCTTTCGTAAACGAATGTAGCTTTAGAAAACCAAATTTGAATGTTTATTTGATCAAAATATGAAATGAATGGACTTTAATTAATATGTTTATGTGTTAAAGTATAAAACTATCTGTGCGAAGAGAAGTTTTATCATCTTAGAGTTGAATTAGAGTTTTAGATCTAGGATGGGATTATAAAGTAAACAATTAAACGAATTAATATTTAGTACGCGATTCATTACTGAATTGTCTAATGAAAGAATGTTCGTCTGGAAATCTGTAATCACAGATATAAGGAACTAATTAATGTAAAAAATGCTTTTGAAACACAAAATTGAAGGTTAATTTTATTATATAATGAAATCAATGGATCTTCTGTTGTCTTTTCATGTGTCAAAGTAAAAAACTATCTGCGCAAAGTGTATTTCTTAAAATTAGATCTAGGTCTAAATCCTTTCTCTTTTCTCATGTCAACATTGTAGACATGGCCTAGATCCATAAAATACTATAGCTGTAATAGAGTCGGACAACTTTATTTTTTTTGAGGGTCTTAAGTTTGTTTTAGGGCTACAATACATACACTACGGTCTAAGTTGGTACCCAAGGAACATTCCTGCCTAGTTTTATCAAGATTGGTCAAGCGGTTTTGATGTCTATAAGTAACATACATCCATACACCACACATTCTACTTTATAATATAGATTAATAGACTCGTATCTGTGTATGGAAATAAAGATCTAAATATAAAAGTCTCTGAAAGAGTAGAGAACTACATAAAGATTGGTTGATATTGGTAATTACCAAACTGCTAAGTCCTGTGTACAGGGCCGGTCCTAACAATTGGGGGGCCCAATGCGAAACTGATTGCGCGGGGCATAGTCTGGGTGGGAATAAGGACAATAAGTAAAAATAAAGATTTTGTATTAGAAAAAAAATTCGACTTTGAATTTTATTCATTTTTTACTAAGAACAAAATTGCGATCAAATTAACTTTACTTTACAAACCTTGCAACCTATGGCATATTTATATGCCAGTGACTATAAAAGTAAATAAAGTATTTTAACTTCCGATTAAGGTGAAAATTCGCCTGATTATTACATTTTATTACATGAAAGCTGACAATGCCTTTTTTTATCGCTTGTAGGATTGTTTTCCGCAATGAAAGACACCCACAAATGACAATTTTGTCTATTTTTCATGAGATTTCTATGAGTTTTCAGGAGATTTTAATAAATTCAGGAGATTTCCAGGAATTTTTCGTATTTAGCCTATTTTGCAATTTAATAATTACACCTAGAATTAGCGCGGGGCCTAAGAAAGCGCGGGGCCCATTGCGACCGCATAGGTTGCAGTGGCCTAAGATCGGCCCTGCCTGTGTATATGTTAATAAAAGTAATGCCACACTTGTACACCCTGTTTCGACCTCTGTAAATTTAGCTAAATGCTTATAATTCTATTTCTACAGTTTGGGTCAATAATCTATTCAACAATGGAACTGTTGTAACCATTGAAGGTCAAGATGTAGATATCTCACTAGATTATGTTGTTTTTTCAAATTCTACGTCAGAAACGGGAGAGAACTGTGTAATTATTAACAGCTACGGGATGTCAAGATCATCTTGCTTGAGGCTCAATCAATTTATTTGCCAATACAGTAAATATTTTTTTTTCTTTGATTTTTCTTCGTATTTAAGGATAATTGCGTATCTTGTTTCGTACATAAGTTTCTAACATTGTCAGTGCAGAGAACACATGCTATTATTTATTTCAAAATGTATTGATTGATAGTGAAATGTAGAGTTTATCCTTCTGGTCTCAAGTTTCACATTTCCGTTATCTTTTTGAGCTTTTAGGACAATTATTCCTTCAGTTATGTCTTACTAGGTGTTTGACCTAATTTAAGCCAGCTTATTTATTGAAGATAAAACGGTAGGCCTATAGAGACCCAGAGACTGAAATTCTTCCAATCTATCAATGGTTCAAATCTTAAACAGTGTTACGATGTATTTAATTTCACTATTAGAGATTTTTATAAATTATAAATATATATGGCGGGGGGGGGGGGGGGGGCAGGACATCCCCTCACCACCTCCCCCCGACAAAAATCCTGGCTATGCCAGTGAATTGAACAATTTCTAAGGAATATTGGATCTACAGACGTCTGCTCTCATACCAATGATAAAATTACACCACAAAATTCAAGCACATATAAATCTTTATTTATCTGAGGAGCACCGTAATTCTTGCAATGTCTTCATATATCTTTAACAATATATTCAATCATATGTATTGAATTTAAAAAAAAACTAAAATAGTACTAAAGTAGGACTAGATTTCTCACAAAACATATCAAATACAAGAATACATTTAGGCCTACAATCATTCTTTCTAGATGACCTCTCCATTTCTTTCACATTATACCGGTATCTTGTGTTTTTAAAAGTTAATTAGCGACCTCTATGTTCAATTGATAACTCTTTGATTACCTTTACTGCCATTCTACAACTGCTAATCATACAATTATGTCCCAGTAATAGATAATGAAATTTAAAATTAAGTAAGCCTGATGACAATATATTTCATTAATGACATAGTTTTCAAATCACTATTTATAATTCTTAAGTATTGTGTTTCATCTATTTATAAGGTTCACCTTGTAGGAATGACAATGGCATATTGAATGTATTGTATAAAACTATAACAGTCGACAGCAAATGTTTTGTACTGTTTAGTGTTTCAGTTTGGACAATTTATGCAGCCTCAGTGAGTATTATCAATTTTAACTATAATTTATTAATTGTTACTTATCTTTTTTTTTCTTATTACACTTACAATTAAGCTTATGTAAAAATTAGCTGGCCAAGTCTAGTCTAGTCTACTGTATTTAAATAATTCCAAGCCAGGATCTATATCACCAAATTAGAATCCTCAATATTCTGAGTAGATGTATTTTTTTTTTTTTGCTAAAATTTGGGGGGGGGGGATTAAAGTGAGGAATTTTATATTGAAAACGAAGAAACCGCTCTTTAGCTACAGAGTAGACTTGACAAGGAAGGAATCGATTTTGAAAAAAAATAAACTTACCATGTTTAAATAAATAAATAAATAATCTTGCTTTGTTTTTAGTTTGCGTGCACTTTACGAGGGTGGACGCTGGCTGACTTGGACAATGCAAATGAATTTCAAAGCGTTGTTGATGAAATAAAGAAGCAATTCACACTTGTATCCTATATGTATCATCCTGACTGTGAGTACTTCTTTTTCATTTATCAACATAAATATTATATACAAATAATTAATAGTAATAATAATGAGGTTTGTCTACGAGTCCAAAGATTAATGAGGAGTGCAGCATTTCCCGTGGCTACGCAGCCCCAGCTGTGACCTACATATGTTGCCACATACATAGCAAGTGTAATTAAATTGTCATAAAAATGATTAGTCCAAAAATTAAGTATATTGATATTGCTACTAACTAATTTGTAACCTTGGTTGATGTTAGTATGTACTAACTGATATACTTCAAAATAGTTGGTATATATGTTTATTTTTCTCGTAACACTTTTTTAAACCATGAAAAAAACGACCCGCATTTCAATGCTCCACCACGCAAGCGAATTTCTCTAGCCCTCTAGTCTACATCCTCTGTGCTTACATCAACTCACTGTTTGTCTGGTACAAAAGTTTCTACCCGTTATTCCTCCCACACCCACATCTCGGATCAAGTTAGAATTTCACACAATTATTTCTTGTAACTGACAAAACAAGAATCAATTTTTAAAAATCACAAATTAGTTAATTAAATTTTGGTAAATATTTTGTTTGGTATCAAACAAGGGAAAGAAATCATATTTGATAGATGTGACTTTAATTAGTCCCCTTTACGAGACCTGAGTTCAAATTCAAATAGGAAAACTTTTTTAAAAATGCATTTATAAAGCGATCGATCCCCATTCTATTCCCTCTCTTTTCCAACTGGTCGAGATAAATGATAGGATCATAGCACAGTAGCGGCCTTAGAGGGTGGCAAGTGGGGCAACTGGTTGAGATAAATGATAAGATCATAGCACAGTAGCGGCCTTAGAGGGTGGCAAGTGGGGCAACTGGTTGAGATAAATGATAGGATCATAGCACAGTAGCGGCCTTAGGGGGTGGCAAGTGGGGCAACTGGTCGAGATAAGTGATAGGATCATAGCACAGTAGCGGCCTTAGAGGGTGGCAAGTGGGGCAACTGGTTGAGATAAATGATAGGATCATAGCACAGTAGCGGCCTTAGAGGGTGGCAAGTGGGGTAACTGGTTGAGATAAATGATAGGATCATAGCACAGTAGCGGCCTTAGGGGGTGGCAAGTGGGGCAACTGGTCGAGATAAGTGATAGGATCATAGCACAGTAGCGGCCTTAGAGGGTGGAAAGTGGGGCAACTGGTCCAGATAAGTGATAGGATCATACCACAGTAGCGGCCTTAGAGGGTGGCAAGTGGGGCAACTGGTCGAGATAAATGATAGGATCATAGCACAGTAGTGGCCTTAGGGGGTGGCAAGTGGGGCAACTGGTCGAGATAAGTGATAGGATCATAGCACAGTCGCGGCCTTAGAGGGTGGCAAGTGGGGCAACTGGTTGAGATAAATGATAGGATCATAGAACAGTAGCGGCCTTAGAGGGTGGCAAGTGGGGCAACTGGTTGAGATAAATGATAGGATCATAGCACAGTAGCGGCCTTAGAGGGTGGCAAGTGGGGCAACTGGTCGAGATAAGTGATAGAATCATAGCACAGTAGCGGCCTTAGAGGGTGGCAAGTGGGGCAACTGGTCGAGATAAGTGATAGGATCATAGCACAGTAGAGGCCTTAGAGGGTGGCAAGTGGGGCAACTGGTCGAGATAAGTGATAGGATCATAGCACAGTAGCGGCCTTAGAGGGTGGCAAGTGGGGCAACTGGTCGAGATAAGTGACAGGATCATAGCACAGTAGCGGCCTTAGAGGGTGGCAAGTGGGGCAACTGGTCGAGATAAGTGATAGGATCATAGCACAGTAGCGGCCTTAGAGGGTGGCAAGTGGGGCAACTGGTCGAGATAAGTAATAGGATCATAGCACAGTAGCGGCCTTAGAGGGTGGCAAGTGGGGCAACTGGTCGAGATAAGTGATAGGATCATAGCACAGTAGCGGCCTTAGAGGGTGGCAAGTGGGGCAACTGGTCGAGATAAGTGATAGGATCATAGCACAGTAGCGGCCTTAGAGGGTGGCAAGTGGGGCAACTGGTCGAGATAAGTGATAGGATCATAGCACAGTAGCGGCCTTAGAGGGTGGCAAGTGGGGCAACTGGTTGAGATAAGTGATAGAATCATAGCACAGTAGCGGCCTTAGAGGGTGGCAAGTGGGGCAACTGGTCGAGATAAGTGATAGAATCATAGCACAGTAGCGGCCTTAGAGGGTGGCAAGTGGGGCAACTGGTCGAGATAAGTGATAGGATCATAGCACAGTAGCGGGCTTAGAGGGTGGCAAGTGGGGCAACTGGTCGAAATAAGTGATAACATCATAGCACAGTAGCGGCCTTAGAGGGTGGCAAGTGGGGCAACTGGTCGAGATAAGTGATAGGATCATAGCACAGTAGCGGCCTTAGAGGGTGGCAAGTTGGGCAACTGTTCGAGATAAATGATAGGATCATAGCACAGTAGCGGCCTTAGAGGGTAGCAAGTGGGGCAACTGGTCGAGATAAGTGATAGGATCATAGCACAGTAGCGGCCTTAGAGGGTGGCAAGTGGGGCAACTGGTCGAGATAAGTGATAGGATCATACCGCAGTAGCGGCCTTAGAGGGTGGCAAGTGGGGCAACTGGTCCAGATAAGTGATAGCATCATAGCACAGTAGCGGCCTTAGAGGGTGGCAAGTGGGGCAACTGGTCGAGATAAGTGATAGGATCATACCGCAGTAGCGGCCTTAGAGGGTGGCAAGTGGGGCAACTGGTCGAGATAAGTGATAGCATCATAGCACAGTAGCGGCCTTAGAGGGTGGCAAGTGGGGCAACTGGTCGAGATAAGTGATAGGATCATACCGCAGTAGCGGCCTTAGAGGGTGGCAAGTGGGGCAACTGGTCGAGATAAGTGATAGAATCATAGCACAGTAGCGGCCTTAGAGGGTGGCAAGTGGGGCAACTGGTCGAGATAAGTGATAGGATCATAGCATAGTAGCGGCCTTAGAGGGTGGCAAGTGGGGCAACTGGTCGAGATAAGTGATAGGATCATAGCACAGTAGCGGCCTTAGAGGGTGGCAAGTGGGGCAACTGGTCGAGATAAATGATAGGATCATAGAACAGTAGCGGCCTTAGAGGGTGGCAAGTGGGGCAACTGGTCGAGATAAGTGATAGGATCATAGCACAGTAGCGGCCTTAGAGGGTGGCAAGTGGGGCAACTGGTCGAGATAAGTAATAGGATCATAGCACAGTAGCGGCCTTAGGGGGTGGCAAGTGGGGCAACTGGTCGAGATAAGTGATAGGATCATAGCACAGTAGCGTCCTTAGGGGGTGGCAAGTGGGGCATCTGGTCGAGATAGGTGATAGCATCATAGCGCAGTAGCGTCCTTAGGGGGTGGCAAGTGGGGCAACTGGTCAAGATAGGTGATAGGATCATAGCGCAGTAGCGGCCTTAGGGGGTGGCAAGTGGGGCAACTGGTCGAGATAAGTGATAGCATCATAGCGCAGTAGCGGCCTTAGGGGGTGGCAAGTGGGGCAACTGGTCGAGATAAGTGATAGGATCATAGCGCATTAGCGGCCTTAGAGGGTGGCAAGTGGGGCAACTGGTCGAGATAAGTGATATCATCATAGCCTAGTAGCGACTTTAGGGGGTTGCAAGTGGGGCAACTGCTCGAGATAAGTGATAGAATCATAGCACAGTAGCGGCCTTAGGTGGTGGCAAGTGGGGCAACTGGTCGAGATAAGTGATAGGATCATACCGCAGTAGCGGCCTCAGAGGTGGCAAGTGGGGCAACTGGACGAGATAAGTGATAGGATCATAGCACAGTAGCGGCCTTAGAGGGTGGCAAGTGGGGCAACTGGTCAAGATAAGTGATAGGATCATAGCACAGTAGCGGCCTTAGAGGGTGGCAAGTGGGGCAACTGGTCGAGATAAGTGATAGAATCATAGCACAGTAGCGGCCTTAGAGGGTGGCAAGTGGGGCAACTGGTCGAGATAAGTGATAGGATCATAGCGCAGTAGCGGCCTTAGGGGGTTGCAAGTGGGGCAACTGGTCGAGATAAGTGATAGGATCATAGCACAGTAGCGGCCTTAGAGGGTGGCAAGTGGGGCAACTGGTCGAGATAAATGATAGGATCATAGAACAGTAGCGGCCTTAGAGGGTGGCAAGTGGGGCAACTGGTCGAGATAAGTGATAGGATCATAGCACAGTAGCGGCCTTAGAGGGTGGCAAGTGGGGCAACTGGTCGAGATAAGTAATAGGATCATAGCACAGTAGCGGCCTTAGGGGGTGGCAAGTGGGGCAACTGGTCGAGATAAGTGATAGGATCATAGCGCAGTAGCGGCCTTAGGGGGTTGCAAGTGGGGCAACTGGTCGAGATAAGTGATAGGATCATAGCACAGTAGCGGACTTAAGGGTGGCAAGTGGGGCAACTGGTCGAGATAAGTGATAGGATCATAGCGCAGTAGCGGACTTAAGGGTGGCAAATGGGGCAACTGGTCGAGATAAGTGATAGGATCATAGCTCAGTTGCGGCCTTAGGGGGTGGCAAGTGGGGCAACTGGTCAAGATAAGTGATAGCATCATAGCGCAGTAGCGGCTTTAGGGGATGGCAAGTGGAGCAAGCGCCCCAGGCCCCTCGCCTAAGGGGGGCCCCGAGATAGGAGATTCACTGTCACCGTCAGGTTCGAAAACCAGACCAGTTCTTATAAATTAGGTCTTGAGGCTCAATATTTCCTGGCATCTATAAATACCGTTCAGTTTCGGTAAATATAGCATCTTATGACCTGTACATTCTGAGGCATTCTAAGCGGTTAACAGTTTAACAGTTCGCCTTCGCATAAAACAACAACACGTAGCCAGAAGCTATCAATCCTAACCGTTAATTTCGTAAATAAAGATTCATACAGTACTGTTTTGTGCATTACAGTATACAAAAAAATTGATACTTGTAAAGTAAAATATCCTCTTATTTTAGTCGGTCATAGAAAAAAAGGGACGAGGGTGTGTGAGAAGAATTACTTGTTTTGTACAGTAGCCTAACTTGTAGAGTTATTTCGGCCAATCAGCAGCCAGAAAGTTTGACGTTGACGTATTCATTTTTTTCACCAATAGGCTTGTGTACATATACATCGGGTGGCCGTGTGAAAACCCGTATTTCAGTGGACAAAAACAAAAGAAAAAACGCGCTTAAATTTTTTCATTAGAAATTCGGATTTGCGAAAGTACCTTGCCAAAAAGAAAACACAAAAAAAACAGTGTATTTATGCGCCAAACAATAGTCAGTTTTTAGGCCTGGTTGAGATGCTTGACAAATTCGACCAAAGAAGAACAACTTCGACGAATGAAGAACGCCGAGGCTCACGACCAGTACCTTGGATATAGGATTCAAAACGTGATCATAGACCTGATGGCATAGTTTCCCCTCATCTTTGACTGCACGCCTGGTGTTTGCCTCAAAGAGCACATGTCTTTTACAAAGTGTTTTGTGGACGTATCAGATCCAGAAGTTGAGGTCGAAAACACTTCGAGTTTATGTAGTTAAAAGAACAATTGTACAGTACTTCAGTGTTAGAGGTAGACGATCCCGTTAGCGTGACGTGGTACGATATATATAGTCTTCACTTACGGCTCAGAGCCCCGCATATAACATTTGCCCAGGGCCCCACGCACTGCTAAGGCCGCCTCTGCATATCGTATTGAGAAAGCTAAAAGCATGAAATAGCGCTAAACACAAACGATTGGTAAAAAATATTTCTAATCTTAACTTCTTAATTATAGAATACAGACGTTACTTATGCATGTTAACCAACGACTTAAATTCTGCCAAGTTGCTGGTTTTCCAGGCTGGCTCAGGCAACCCATTCCTTGCTCTAATAGCACTAGGAAAGAAGGAGTATTTGTACAAATTTGTCCCAGCATATGGAACGAGGAATGTGCCTTTATCTTTGTGTCTTTCTTTCTATTACATTTTTTGTTTTTGTAGTTGAAGATTATGCTTTAGTGTTTTATGTTTAATTGCTACTTTACTTTTGAGTTTTCTCTCCTGAAGACTTTCTAAATTTAGTGTTTTTATTAAAGGTGTTACTCTAGAGTTCTCTAGAGTCTAGACAAATGTGAATATTCGTATGTTATGAATCTCACTGCTCTCTTTTGTGTCTGTGCCAGTTTCTTATGTTTTCTTGAGTTAAGGGGTCCCAAACACGACTTTATTATCAACTTTTGTTTCTTTACTATTTTAGAAGCACAGTATGGTTGCCTTACATTTGACACTAAAATAATGTACATTCACACACTCAAATATTATGTGGCTCCTTTCGGTGAGGTAAAGGGGGCGCCGGGGTGATTACATCTACTTCTACCTTTTGAGTGTGTGTGTGGGGGGGGGATCCAATTTTTAATAAGAAATAATAATTAGTTGAACATCTATCCTATACTCTTAAGCGAGCAATTTTTTTCTATGACCGACTAAAATAAGAGGCGATATAAATCGCTCCGCCTGTCTACAAAAATCAGTGTCAACCAGTGATTCTCTCAACACCTCTATATGGATCTGAGACATGAGTACTTTATAGAAAGCAACTAAGACTTCTTAAACGACTTCACCAAAGACCGCAATACAAACAGCGATATTCTTGCAAAATGGTATAAACACTTCTTATAATCCGACAGTTACGCTTTGCAAGGGACGAACATATTTTTGGCAATCTTTTTTTTTTAGTAAGCTGAAAGGTTGTCGGAGTAACAGAGATGCCTCACAATAACGCTTCTTTATAATACTAACGAGATGTTTTTAAGTCTCTTAGGAAAAAATGCGCGATTTTACTTTGGTACTAGGTGCACGTTTTACACTATAACGTAGAGATTTTGCATTGTCTTCGAGTCCGAAGATTAGTGAGGAATGCAGTATTTCCTGTGGCTGCGCAGCCCCAGCTGTGACCTACATATTTTGCCACATCCAGGGCAAGCATAACTATTGCCCGCAGGTGGTCGATTTAGATTTTCTTTTCGCCGTCTGCGTTTGTCCTCGGCAGCAGATTTACGTTTGGTCTCAAATGTGTATCACGCGGTCTTCGTGAGTGACCTCCAGCTGTCTCGTTCGGAGGCCTCATACAACAAGGTTCTCTCTTTTATGTCAGCCACGAAAAGTTGACGCCTAAGCTGGTCTTTGAAGCGTTTCCGATGGGCGTCTCTGTTACGTCGACCACCTTTTAGCTCACCAAAAAAAAAGACTGCCTTTGGCATTCGTTCGTCTCCCATACGGGATACGTGCCCTACCCAGTGTAACTGTCGGACCATAAGAAGTCCCTCTATACTGTCCATACCGGCGTTGGCAAGGACATCGCTGTTTGTAGTGCGGTCCTGCCACCGTATGTCCATGACGGAGCGCAAGTTGTAAAATGTCCATGTCTCAGAGCCATAATGAATATTTTAATTGCAATATTAAATGTCAGAAAGTAACCTTTTTAGAAGTTACACTGCAAAGACTTTCTTTCAAGCCTAGAAGCAATGTAAAACGTTAAGATAAGAGCTGTGGTTTTCTATAGGCCTACTGTTGGGGGGACTTTCTATTCTAATCGCCATGTACAATTAGGCCTACATTGAGAATTGGCAGAACGAAAAAGCAACTCTTCGGATTGATAGTCTTTACGCGATCGTTCATTTTCGTAATTACAACAATATTCCCAAAATGACTTCGGGTATATATCCTTCCTTAACAAATTATTCATCCGAGCGAGGCTCGGTCACCTGATATTATAATATAATTTGCATACTGGTACACTACTAAAATTAAAAGAAAAACAAACATTTATGTTTTATGGCTAAAATGCACTTTGTATATAAATGTTATGCACATTTTTTTCAAGCGACTTCTTATTCAGCGAATTTCGTGCAGTAGCGTGACGGTCGCGGCCAAATGGTATTAAATTAGTTCCCTCAAAAGGTTTTAAATAATCAGATTTCATTTATTTTTTTTATAGTTCTCCCACCAGGATAAAAGCCGCTTACTTTTGTGCGTTTTGTCTGTCGGACTGTCAAGTCTAGATTTCAAAATTGAAATATTGACATATGATATTGAAAATCTTATTTCATTTCCAAAATATCGCAATTATTTTTGTAATGCTAACGAATGTTTTGGTATTGCTCTTCTAACTTATATTACATTTATTTTTCTTGCTTAAACGTCGCAAAAACCTACGATCAAAAAATGAGTTCAAGATTTTTTAAATAAATGACATATAAACGCTAAATAAAAATTTCATTGCCTATAAAAGTTGTTCTTATAACCGTTATTACTCAAAACTGTATAAATTTTAAAAGTATAGTTGTTATTCTTTTAAAATGGTGTATTTGCATATCTGCCTATTAAATTTTATATTTTAAAAAGGTTCAATTTTTTCACCTGTTTTCACCACGCTAGAAGCTATTGTTAAATTTCAAATAGCGCTTCTAGGTATTCAGATCTAACTGGAAAAAGACCATTTCAGGGTCCGCTAAAAAATAAAGGGCTTAAATTCACATAGCACTTAAGTCGAAGCGAATAATGATTGTGCGACTTAGATAGCTTTGATGCATTTGATCTTCGATGCAAATCCTCACTCTTCACATTAACCTTCACATCAAATATTAGGTTAGGAACCAGTGGGTCACTAGTAAGGGTTCAGTGGCGTGTCTAGTGTGGGGAAAAGGGTCACATTTGAAAACATCCCCCCACTTGAGGGGGGGGGGGGCAAATGATTGTCCGAAAATGTGCTTTTACATTTAATATTACGCAATTAGCTCATATCATGATGCCAAATTGCAGGGGCCCATAAAGAAGTCAAGCCCCCCCCCGGTCCCTCAAATCCTTAGCTACGCCACCGTATGGTTCTCACCCGTTATGGCCCGCACTTCCCATAGTGACGCCATTGCTTGAAATCATTGGGTTCTGCAGTTAGACGTTCTTCGTGTGCAAAATTATTAACCATTTTATAACCAACAAGCTATCAGTAATGTTTATATGGGAAATTATATTGGTACTTACAGATATTTAGCTTATTACTTGCTTTAACTAGATGTTTCCTATGGGCTGCTTTTTTGTCACATATACTTATCAGTGCTTATGGAAAAAGGGGGAGTTAATTTGAACAGTAGGCTATACATTATTATAAATTAATTATAAACTTTCTTTGATGACAAATATTGCATACACTTTTTTTCAGATTATGTCAGTTCAGCTCGTGAGTATAATGTAATAAGTTCTATCTACAATGTCAACAATTCATGTGGGTCACTCAGCCGAAATACAAGTCATCTCTTAATTGATAATTGTTCAAATAAATTACCTTTCATCTGCCAAATAGGTGAGGATTGCGTCTCTCTACCAAAACTAATTTTTGATTTGTAGGCCTACATAAAATATATCCATCAGAAGTCTGTTTGCTATTGAACTGTGGATCTAACGTTGTATGACGTTTGTTTATTTGGTATGTGACATTAAAATCTAATTATTGTGATATAGGCTACCATAGTGGAGATTTTGATCAATATATTAAATAAACTAACAAAAAAAAAAGATTTTTAGAAGTGAAAAAAATATTTCTAGAAATTGATGTTATACTACAACTCTAGCCTACATAAATTTTGAATTGAAACAACAACGTCTTCGATCAAGTGTCAAGGGAGACTTAGATCAGCATCACTCTCTAGTTCTAAATCATCAATGTCAATACTCACATTGGTTGTGTTCGCCTTCGTACAGTATAGCTAGTATTCAGTGTTAATGTTTTGTTTGTATTCATTTTTCACAGATAAAGCAACTGATTCACTAACTACTAGTACACTTGCGACGTTAAGTGCACCTGCAACGTTAAGTGCACCAGCTGCGTTTAGTGCACCTGCGACGTTGAGTACAACTGCTACGTTTAGTTCACCTGCAAAGTTAAGTGCACCTGATACGTTTAGTGTGCCTGCAACGTTAAGTGCAACTGATAGCTTTAGTGCACCTGCAACGTTAAGTGCACGTGATACATTTAGTGCAATGGCAAGGTCTGGCGTATCTGAGACGTTTAGTGCAATCACATCTTCTGGCACATCTGCTATGTTTAGTGCACCTGCAACAAATAGTGCTACCGTTACTGCATCAATATATTCTCACAACTCTACATCTCCACATACAATGGAATATTCTCAAACATTTCCAACTTCGACTGCCTCTATCCACGTCAATAGCTCTCCCGATATACATCCATCTGTAGACACTGCTTTTACTGAACTAGTTGCCACGAAATTTACCACCATCCGCACAACTGCCATCACACTTGAGTCTTCGCGTGGAGAATCCACAATACTTGGAGCTACAAAAACAATGGAACCTGGAACATCTGTTTTACAAACAGGTACAAATAAGATTATTTCAACTCAAACTTCTAACATTCTTACAACAATATCGACAGCAACAAAATATTTAACCATCTCAGATACTGCAGGTTCTGTTGTGCCAAATTGTTCCATTACCAGCACTCCTACTGTATACATCACTGCTTGCGAGAGGACAACAGAGTGTGCATCCTTGGTTTCTCAAACATTATCTGGGAATCACACTCCAGGCGATGTTGATCTCTATGTGGTAGACAAACATAACACTTCAGCTTATAGAAGAACTAAAGAGTCAGAACCGGACCATCGAATCTCCTCAACAATGATTGGTGGTTTTGGCATTGTCGTCATGTCATTTGTATTCGCACTTCTGGCCTCCGCAGATTTAAAATATCTGGCCAGATTGTGTCCTAAGAATAAGACTGGCCAGATAGAAAGAAATGAATACAGAGAGTACAATTCTTAATTAAAACTTGAACTAGAAAAAAAAACACTTTATGCCTACTAATTTATATTTTTATAGATACGTTAGTCTGTGTAGATTATTATATAGGGCATTTAACAATCCATGTTAATTAACTAGTGTAGTAAAAGTACATTTTAGCTCTAACTCTAAAGTTAACTCAGTTGTAAACATTAGCGGTAAGGGAGATGTTGGCTATGAGAGATTTGTACCCCCCCACACACACACACACACTGAAATTCTGCTTCACAAATTACAGCCTGTGTCAATTATTACTTAAAATTTGATAACAAATGCTACTTGATATAATTGTAACAAATTCTTGTAATGTGCTGCTCTCACTGTCTCTATATCTCAAGTGACTAAAGTAGGTCAACAACAAGTCAAGAACTAGAGGATACAGGCTGTAAATATAATACATGAAAAAGTAGACGAGGGGACAACAATGTTAAAGTCTGACAATAGTGGAGACATAGACATAAATAAATATCTATTTATGTCTATGAGTGGAGAATTTTTTTATTAATAAAAATATTTTGTTTCATTAAATTGCCAAATCTTTATTTTTTTTTGTGTAAATACATCAGATGATGTTGGAGGATTTTTCCCCTCTTTTTCATTAAAATATATATATGTAGTTCGTCCATGGAGGATTTTTCCCCTCTTTTTCATTAAAATATATATATGTAGTTCGTCCATGGAGGATTTTTCCCCTCTTTTTCATTAAAATATATATATGTAGTTCGTCCATCGTGATTCGATGATGACCACTTTGTCATCCAGGGGGCTGAGGGCTTTGCACTGGGGTTTTATGCCTCCTCATGTGGCTGGTGAGACCTATGTGAGCCCGGAATGTTCGGCCGCACACTGGGCAGGTTATTCCAGCTGGAGCTAGTGTCGTGGGCCTTGCTTTTCTTTTCTGGGGTTTTTCTTCTGCCAGCATTGTTCTTTTTTCCTCAGCAACCTGTGCGCCAGTTTTCACAGCGCGACGCCATGATGCTCTGTCATGTGCCTCTGTCTCCCAGGTGCCTGGGTCTATGCTGAACGCCTTCAGAGAAGCTTTGAGGGTGTCCCTGAAGCGCTTTCTTTGACCACCTTGCGAGCGCTTTCCTTCGCTTAGTTGGCCATACAAGAGTCGTTTAGGGATGCGGTGGTCTTCCATTCTGTAGACGTGTCCTGCCCATCGCAGCTGGGACTGCATCAGGATTGTGTGGATGCTTTGCAGACACGCTCTTCGAAGGACTTTGTATCTGGTATTTTGTCTTGCCATTTGACATTTAGTATTTTTCTCAGACATGTCATGTGGAAGTGGTTTAGTTTCTTTGCATGTTTACTGTACACTGTTCATGTTTCTGAGGCATAGAGCAATGTAGGGAGAATGACGGCTCTATAGACCCCTAGCTTGGTGTTTGTGGTGATACCACGTCTGTTCCAGACATTTGTAGACAGTCTGCCGTAGGATGCACTGGCCTTGGCGATACGCAGGTCGATTTCACTATCGATTTTTCCTTTTCTGGAGAGTGTGCTGCCAAGATATGTGAATTTGTCCACTGCGTTTATATCCTGTCCATTTATAGTAATGCTTGGATCCGAGTATGCTTTCCCAGGAGCAGGTAGATATAAGACTTCAGCAGTCTTGTTCGTATTGATGGTAAGGCCAAAGTCTGAGCATGCTCTTGAGAAGTCACTGACGATGCTCTGCAGATCGTTTTAGGAGCAGGCATTTAGGGCACAGTCGTCAGCAAATAGCAAGTCTCTGATTACTGCTGCGTTTGTTTTTCTTTTTGCTTTAAGCCGCCTCGGGTTGAATAGGCCACCATCAAATCTGTATGATATATTCATCCCGTTGTTTTCTCTATTTGTGAATGCATCTGTCAGCATAGCGGAGAACATGATACTGAACAGTGTAGGTGCTAGGACACAGCCTTGTTTTACCCCGTTTGATACTTCGAAGGGCTCTGATGGTTCTCCACTTTCTTGGACACGAGCCTTCATGCCATCATGAAATAGTCTCACCATGGTTATGAATTTTTGTGGACAGCCATACTTTGACATGATTTTCCAGAGCCCTTCTCTGCTAACAGTGTCGAATGCCTTTGTTAAGTCGACATATATTGAGAACAGGTCAGCATTTTGTTCTTGGCATTTTTCCTGGAGCTGCCTTGCTGCAAAGATCATGTCAATGGTTCCACGCTCTTTTCTGAAGCCGCACTGGCTTTCTGGTAGTAGACCATATTCTATGTGTTGCATGAGCCGATTTAGTAGGATGCGTGCAAGGATTTTCCCAGCAATAGAGAGAAGAGATATTCCTCTGTGGTTGTCGCAGATCTGGCGGTTTCCTTTTCGCTTGTATAGATGAACAATTGTGGCATCTTTAAAGTCTTGTGGTATTGATTCTTTTTCCCACATTATTAAGAAGAGCTTATGAAGTCTTTCAATCAGGGCTAGTCCACCTTTTTTGTAGACCTCTGCAGGAATGGAGTCAGCTCCTGGGGCTTTTCCGCTTGTGAGCTGTTGAATGGCAAGATCGGTTTCCTTTAGCGTAGGGGGGTCATCCATTTTTTCATTTATTGGTACTTGCTGTAGCCTGTCTATGGCCGCTTCATTTATGATGGAAGGTGTATTGAGAACCTTTTCGAAGTGCTCTGCCCAGCGTTTTAGGATTTCTTCCTTATCCTTATCATTAAAATATATTGTAATATTATAAATTCAAGTCTTCAACTGTTGTTTCATTTTTGAATAACAATATTAATGCATTGCTCGAGGTATGTTTTGATCACAGCTAAATTAAATGTACTATCATACGATTTCATTTCATTAACTATTGTGTAGTCTTTTATCTTTTTAGAATATGAACATGAACAACCACTATTAAAAAGTTCAATGAAAACTGCAGATATTTAGACTGACATATCAATAATTTCCAAAAAACAAAGTCCCATGCCCCACATTAGTGAATGTCTAAAAGAGATTAGCCAAATCTTTTCAACTGAAATCCAAAAGGTCATGGTACTTAAGTACTCACTTTTCTTGATGCCAAATATTGTTGTTTGAAATCCTAGATGTGATTTATTAAACAATAAATAAATGAGAAGACCATTGCAATGTTAGTGGAATACATTTATTCATGGCTACATTAAACTATTAGGTGCTGACAAAAAGATTTGAACTCAAACTGATAGCAACATAAGTTATTGACTACTATAGTTATAGCATGACAGAGGAGCACAGACAGTATCTAACAACTGTTTGTTATTGAACCATTGCTCAGACCTGGTGAGTGCAAGCAATGGGAATAGACAATAAGATCTTTGTTTATACATCACAAGCCAATGTTTCATAACATTACTATAACAACATCTCTCTGTCTCAAAATAAACTCTTGATTCTGACAGAGAACAAATATGAACTATAGCTAGTGGTACATACATTTAAAAAATACTCATAACACTAAACTGACTGTTCCATAGAAATGAAAGGCAAATTTTTAAGTGCCCAATAACAAATGGGGAAAGCAACAGAAAATCCCAACCCAAACAACTTGTGGGGCAAGCCAAACAAATAACATCCTATGTGATGGAGGCAATGTAGGTAGGTGACTGCATGGTCTTTGAAGGACAAATTGAGAGAACATATTTTATCAAATCATCTAACAGAACTTCTCCATCAGGCATTGTGTTCCACTAAGGAGACTACACAACAGAAAGGTTTACAAATGCTGAGATATATTCAAATGGAAACTAAACATGGTACAAGGCCTTTTCTAAATGAGTCTTACAAAAAAGAAATGACACATTAGTAATATATGTACAAACATCACCGAAAATCATGTTCTCAGTCTCAGACATAGATTTTCTTCAAATAAAAAAAAACATAATAAAATTGTCCACATTAAATACAATCATTTTGAGCAGACACAAATATTTGTTCCAAGGGCACTTCAAAGAATACAAAGTAATGCATCTTTTGAGTTGTGTAAAGTTGATGTATAGTTTCATTTAGGAAAATGTCATTTGATCTAGTAAACAAATGTATCACAATTTAAAAAAAAAATAACTGACAGGTTTGGTAACACCATTTTTCCTTAGTTATCTGATAGTCTTGGATCTTGGAATATTTCAATGCTATTCTGAAAACAATTTGTGTTCATCTTTCTTACATTCATTGGTCTCCCATTTGTTTTGTCTTCTCATTCATTGACATTATAAGTATACTTTGAACAATAGTGTAACATTGGGGACAACATACTAATTCAACAAAAACTATCTGATTAACAACATTTTAGTTCATTATTGTTCTTTTGTCATAGTGATTATATACTTATGTCATGTCTGATGTCACCTAAAGAATACACTTTCTTCTAAGAGATATCAATAATAATTATAACTATTTAGAATTCAAATAACTTTAGAAATAACTTCAAATAATAACATCACTTATTAAAGTCAAATATAATAATGATAATGTCTTTATCAAACAGCAGAGACAGGTATTGCTAAATGCAACAGTAGCAACTTCCCAAACCATATAAAAACCTAAAGATGAAGCAATTTTCTGAAGTACTGAGTTACTGAATAATTGTATTCTAGACCTTATGTCTGTCAGTCCAAGTCAAATGTTTGGTACTGAGCACATATATTGGACCTCTGATGAATCACAGTTGATGATTTTCAGAGAATGTTTAGACTAAAATGGTGTAAGGTGGAAGTTTTATCAAGCTGTAACTACTCAGTTGTTTGTTTTTATTAGAAAGAACACATTCTCATTGAAAGCTTAGTAAAAAATAAATGTTTAGTCCTTAAGCAAATAAACTTTTGACAAACTTGGCAGTAAATCCAGAAAAGAAAGTTGCTGCTAGTTCAAGGCACTGAATACAAATACAACTAAAACTTTGCTGAAGCACTCATTATGTCAGTCTTGGTCAAGTCAAAATGTTACAAGGAAACAATGTCTTTTTTTTAAAATTTATTATTAGATTTAGATTGAACTAGAACAAATTAAGCAGATTACTGGATTAAACTTCCTAGAGAGACGTCAGAGTTCAGAATCAGATGATAGATCTCTGCATTCAGTTGGCTTTTTTTTTTGTAATAAATTTCATATAGAAGGTGTCCTAATATTAAACACCCAAAAATGAGCATGGTAGAAAATAATTGAGTCTTGTAGCTCTAGGTTTTAATACCTCATATCAGACAGCATTTAGAATGATGAATGTTAGGGACTGACAAATTGTACTTTTGTTCTCTCCAAAATCAAAGCTTAGCTTTCAAAGCTGCCTGATTATGCGGACTGACCTTCGGACTTGTCAATGGTCCAAGGTTCATACCCTGCCCGCTGCCATCCCCCATCGTCGCAGTTTGGAATAGGAAGTAACTTATGTCATTTAGAGACTGAAATTTGGGTTTCGGTCAATATGTGAAATATCCTAGCTCTGTCTGTCATATACTTTTGTTCTAAATTATTATTATACTTATAATACTTTCAGATGCAACAATTCTTTGTACAAAAGGTCCAAAACCATGACTATAAAATCTATCAAACTGCATTACATTGTGCACATTTGTCCTACCACCTTAATATAATTTCATACATAAAACATTAAATGTATATATGAGCTTTGAAATAAGTTTGTCTTTGACAACAAAATAACAACTGTTGGTCTCAAAAGAGACAAACAAAAAAACTCTTCACTTTAGTAACAAAGATATAGAATCACTCCTTTTTAAAACCTAAGTGTTAGTTCTAAACTACTAATAACTACTAAATAATGCAAACTAAAATAATTTGTGCAATTATGAACACTACATAAAAGTGTACAAGCACACTACAGGAATATACAAAACAAAATATATTTATAATATCATTAGAGGTGCAAACTCAACAGTCACAGCCTAACTCAGTCACACAGAAATATATATACAAGAAATCTTAGTAGCAAACTGTACATATGTGTAAAAATATCAGATACAAAAACAGTAAAATGTAATTTATTTTTTTTTTCTAAATTCCTTATTTATAAATTTAAGATTTTATTTTGACATCTAAATAAAATGATTATTTGAATGTATATTTATGTCTAAAACATTGAAATGAGAAGACCATCTATGATATAAATTAATGATTCTTATGATAATTAAGAATAAATGCCTTTTTAATTGAATTAAATCCAAACATACAAATGATAAAGTTGGTCTCAATGAAATGTTTCCGTGGACATTACAGAGATAGTTAATGAAGTCAATGGGAAACAGTTTCTGCAAATACTTTTTTTTTGTAGTAAGAAGTGAATCCATGTCAATGACTATGTCCTCACACTATTGAACACTGATAATGATGAAGACCAATTCCACTGACAGATCAGCCTTCATTATGATGACGTCCAGCACCACAAAATAAAAAACATTTAATTTTCTACAGTGTTAGCCAACAATAAAATGTGACTATTCTTTGTATAAGGGGCTAACATTATTCTACACACGATGAAGAAAATATATTTCAATAATAGTTTTAAATATTCCCTCATCCCATAATGCATGGGGAGTAGATTAAAGTACCTGTGTGTCTACAACCAAGTGACTGACTAAGTGACTGACCAAATGACTGACAATGGTGCTTAAAGAGAGATAGAATAGATCACAGTAGTTGTCATCAAAAGTATCAAGGTACAGGAGTAACGTGAATCAATATGGAGAGAAATATCAAACAATGCAGGCTTAGACAGCAATATTTATATGTTGATATGTCATTGAATCACAAGTTTGTTCTCACAAACTAAGTTTTTGTAAGCAATACAGGAAGCACTAAGAGAACATTCAGTAACATTTAAATGCAGTTGATGTAACAAGCTGAACAAAATAAAGAGATAGTGGAAATACAAACATGAAAATATTAATAACATTCATTTTGTCGACACAATTATTGTGAAAGTTGACCATGTCGCACACTGGCAAAATTATTTTGAAAGTTGACCATGTCACACAATAAAATTATTGTGAATGTCGACCTTGTCACATACTGGCAAAATTATTGTGAAAGTTGACCATGTCACATGTTGATAAAATTATTGTGAATGCTGACCTTGTCACACACTGGCAAAATTATTGTGAAAGTTGACCATGTCACATGTTGATAAAATTATTGTGAAATTGATGTTAATGTAGATAATTTCCCATGTAGACAGAATTGATTCAAATTTATTCAAGTAATTTTTAATAGATCTAGATTAGCATTTCAGTAAAAATTATTTGAAAAGAAATTAAAAATGGATATAAAATGTGGGCTGGAGATCTATGTTGATATTTTGCAGGAAATATAAGGTTTTCTTTTAAAGGATTGAGATGTGAAAGATTTTATCTCTCTTCACAATTTTTGGCAAAACCACTAACTTCTAAAAAATATTTTGACCTGGTATAAGAGTAATTTTTTTTTAAAACTCATTACTAAAACATTGAAGTTAACAATGAAATAATGGATGTTAACAAAACTTGGTGAACTTTTCACAAGGAAAAAATAAATTGTTAACAGATGTGCAAAAATCAATACACTAGTATCAAGGAGACAAAAAATGATTCGCCCATTTGTTTTGTATATGGCCTTTGCATTAATTTAAAACTTAGTTACAGAGCCAACAGGATGGTAGCCACTGATGAAAAAATTGTAATGCTTAACTAAATGCAAACTAATCACATGCATCATAATCAACATTCTGTAAGGAACTTAATTACAATTTTAACATTAAAAAAGAGATGCAATGATTTCCTTAACCTGTTTTATTGTAGACTTACAATATCTTAAAATTATCATGTAGCCAATAGAAGCTAGATGTTTGCCGACTTTAAAAAATATAAACATTTTAAAAATCTAACCTTGTTACTCTGTGTACAAATGTACCTTGTAAAAATTTAAAAAAAAATATATTCAATATGAATCCACTTAAAGATACAATGTTGTTACGTTATAAAGTAAGATAATTAATTATAAAGCTACTACTTAGTACACATAATGAAACTGCTTGTAGGAGTTAAAAAAAACTCACAATTCTTAACGTTCATATGGTAAAGTGAAATAAATATTCTTCTTTAACATGTTATGACATGCTTTTCAAGAGTCATCGAGAAGACAAGAGTAAAAAAATATATAAATACTTGAAATATCTTAAAAGATATATAAACAAAAATATTCACTTTGACTGGCATATAGAAGAAAAAGAATAATGTATAAAAATGAAATGAAAACTCTTTTTTTGTGTAAAATTAAAAAAAGGAAATCTTGAAAACATACAAATAGAAATATATAGTTTATGGACAAAAGAGGTTTAAAATCTTTTATTGAAAATTCTTATAAAGAAAATAATTCTCCAAAAAGCCCAGAGTATAAAAAATACTAAGTTAACATGAATCATACAAACTATAACTTCATTATGTGTTATACCGTAGTCACATACATTGAAACAATACATTCAAGACATTGAATATTATTACTAGACTGGGCACAATTACTGATCAATCTAAGAGCATTTGATTTTACCTTGTTACTTGAAATGTACACAAGATACATTTTATTTTTACTGTTCAAAACATAATTATTGTTATGTCCCTCAAGATGCTGTCATCTGCTTAGCTGAAGCAGTAAGTGACATTGACGACATAGAAGATTTTAATTCACCTTTAAATGTTCAAGTAGTTTTTGTTAGAGAAACACAATTTCAAATTAAGAAATTATAAAACAAATGTTCACCCATATCTCATTTTATCAAAAACATTTTTGGCTAAACTTTTTCATAAAAATGTAATTATATGTAATGATTGACCAAAAAAAACTAATTAAATAACTCATGACCATAATTTTTATAGCGCCAAAATTTTAACTATTCCAAAAAGCATGAAGAAAAGTTGCACAATGTGAGAGTAATGTAATTAGTATTGGCACATTAACAACAAGACCTTGAGGTGATATAAATGTGTATATGAAATGTTGACAAAATTGGTCTATATTTTATAAATGTCAAGTATAATAGCTCAAAGTGCATCTATATGTTAACTGCATAGCTGATGATTAATTGACTGAGGATTATTTCAATTAAACATTATACACCACTCTAAATTTTGCAAATGTTTGCATGCATTTGAATATATATATATCACATTACAGATCAAACATTGAGTTATGTTCCTTTGACTCCTACTGCAGTTTACTGGTTGCCTCTGTACTCAAAGTAATTAAAGTCAATAAGGAAGGTTGCACCAAAGAGAAGAACTTTCTTCATCAAGTCCAAGTTAGCAGGAACTGTGATTAGAAATGGAAATGAAATGTTAAATATGCAGTAAATGTATTTTAAAGAAAAAAATAAGAAAAAAAATTATATTGCGACATGTCCAGAAAAAATGACATAAAAATATTATAATGTAAGTAGACAAAAAGTCTGGCACATGAAGTGAAATGGAGGTACTGGGTTTATTTTGTTAACTTTGTTTAGCCAAGTGGTTTGTAATCCAAGGCAAATGTACTTAAAAAAAATTATGTCAAAACTCTATTTATAATTTTCTCTTCTTGTGTCACATCATAAAGCAAGTTATTTAGTATCATCATAGTATAGCAGGGCAAAGTGGCAAGAATCTGAAGTGACATTAATTTCTAGAACCTTCAGGTCGCTAAGAAATCTAATTAACTTTAAGAGAGATAATTGAAACTTTATTTTAATTCAGATTCCATAGTTTTGTTAAAGCTAGATCTTTCAAGCCTATTTGAGTACTATAAATAAGAAAGAGAAAGGTATTCAGTTCTGAAGTTTAATTCTATGGCTCTACTGTTAAACTGTTTTTCCACAGTGCTTTAGTTCACTGTTTGGATTTCTTCTTTAATATTCTGTGTACTTACTATTTCTATGCTTCAAAGTTGTTATGAAAATATTTAATATTCAACTTTGGATTTTGGCTCAGTGGATTTTATTGATCATAACCAGAGAGAATGCTGAAGTATTAAAGTCAATGTTTTATTACCAGCAGTACCTACAACATCCAGTACTTACACTTAATGCTGAAGTATTAAGGTCAATGTTTTATTACCAGCAGTACCTACAACATCCTGTACTTACACTTACTGCTGAAGTATTAAGGTCAATGTTTTATTGCCAGCAGTACCTACAACATCCTGTACTTACACTTAATGCTGAAGTATTAAGGTCAATGTTTTATTACCAGCAGTACCTACAACATCCTGTACTTACACTTAATGCTGAAGTATTAAGGTCAATGTTTTATTACCAGCAGTACCTACAACATCCTGTACTTACACTTAATGCTGAAGTATTTAGATCAATGTTTTATTACCAGCAGTACCTACAACATCCAGTACTTACACTTAATGCTGAAGTCATTAGCGCCACCAAACACCTCCCTGCATCCTCCCCAGTGTTTTAAAATCTGGATATCCTCAGATCCCTCAGAGCCTTCATTGTCACCTTCAAATACCTGCAACCACAGACAAATTTTTAGCCTCACCTAATTCTAGACTCACATAGCTAAATCAAATGAGCAAACACTCAGACATTTTGTTTTTCAACTAATGCTTCCAATCATAAAAAAGGGCAATAGTTTAGACTTCTGAGTTTGTTTTGTTTGCTGTACTTTTACAAAACATTAAATCCCCTTTATTTTTGTGAGGAACCTATTCTAAATCTTTGTTAACAGTAACTGCACTAGCCCTGAGTTCACCCAACTCTGATGGGTACCTGACATTAGTTGTGGAACTTCATTTGTTTTTAGTTTAGTTTAGTCAAACTCTTTAGTTATTTCCATTTTCTTTTGCTTTGGGATATAGCTTTATAATATTACTATCATAACTTCAAATCTTTTCTTTTTTTTTTTTAAATATGTCAAATATTTCTAATGTGGATAAGAGTTATATATAGTTTCTCTTTCCAGTAACAAAATTGAGATGCTGACAGACTCACCCTGAAGACAACATCAGCACAACACTTGCAATAGCAGCAGTCTCCCACAATGGTGAAAACACATTGGTTCTGGGCATCATACACTTTATACTTGGGCACACAGCAGGTCCAGCTGGAGAGTATAAACACACACACACACACACACACAATGGTTAAGTTGGGACATTGAAGTTTCTGAGGTTCAAATAGTATAGTCTATTCAGAGGAAGATGAGCTAGTGAACAAGTGTGTGGAAGGATGAAATAAAGTAGTGGACCTGAAAGTGGAACTTTTTGAGGCTAGCATTTGTGTGGTATTTAAATGTTTGGCATAGCGGTGGCTGAGAGGTTAAAAGTTTGGATTCCAAACCTGGAGTGCTGGGTTCGAATCTCGGTGAAGACTGGGATTATGAATTTCAGAATTTTCAGGCCACCCTGAGTCTACCAACTCTAATGGGTACCTGACTTTAGTTGGGGAAAGTAAAGACGGTTGGAAGTTGTGTTGGCCACATGACACCCTGCTTGTTAACCATTGGCCATAGAAATTGTGAGCCTTTACATCATCTGCCCCATGGATCGCAAGGGCTGAAAGGGAAACTTTTTACATAGTTACTAATTGCCACTATAAATATGCAGCCACATTTTAACAGAGTAATAACAAGACATTGTTCATAAATTTGAACACTCAGAAACAATGGAAAACTTTGGTTATGAAGCTATAACTTAATCTAAATCTTCTTACTCTGGGCTTGGCAATTTTCAAGAACAGCTTTTTAGATGTTTTTTTTTGTTTTTTTTTTTAGAGGGAGGGGATTCATTCTAGAGAGTTTTAAGAACTACAGCCAAATAGAAGCATTTTTTTTTCCCAAAAGAAGGCGTTCATTTATTCAAATAAGCCCCAACACACTGCAAGCTTCAGTCAAGATGCTCTCTATTTCTCTCAAATGCGATTGGTCATTTATTACTTTATTGCCCAGAAAGTCAAATCAAGTTCAAATAAATCTCATTTGGGAAATGTCAGCTATACAGCTTTTTTTTTCCAGACCAAACTTCACTCCAAGAGATGTATATTCTAGCTAGTATTATCAGGAGCTGAAGCAGCTGCTCAATGCGAGCTAAAAACAACTAGCGCAATTGTCGACAAATCAAAGCTGTGCAACTTTTAGGCATGAAGAGGTGGAAGATGGCAGCAAACATTGATGTCGCAAATAAGCGCCGCTGCTTTAAAAAAAGAATCTGTAGAGAGACGAATAGATCCAAGTCACTCTGTCTTATTTGACGTGTTTGACCATTGGGTCTTTCACCTTGAACGGGCGAGGAACAATGGAAGGTAGTCTGATTTAGATTTTAAAAAAAAAACTTCCAGAAACCAAAGTGTGATGTGTCAATTGGAAAATAAGAATCGATGTGTTATATAGTCATTGAATGTCTGTAAATAGACTTCATATAATAAGGAAAGACGTAGTGGTGGCGAATGTTCTGTCTCTATACCATCGGTGTAACTCAACAACAAAGTACGACCATCGGTGTAACTCAACAAAGTACGACCATCGGTGTAACTCAACAAAGTACGACCATCGATGTAACTCAACAAAGTACGACCATCGATGTAACTCAACAAAGTACGACCATCGGTGTAACTCAACAAAGTACGACCATCGGTGTAACTCAACAAAGTAAGACCATCGGTGTAACTCAACAAAGTACGACCATCGGTGTAACTCAACAAAGTACGACCATCGGTGTAACTCAAAAAAGTACGACCATCGGTGTAACTCAACAAAGTACGACCATCGGTGTAACTCAACAAGGTACGACCATCGGTGTAACTCAACAAAGTACGACCATCGATGTAACTCAACAAAGTACGACCATCGATGTAACTCAACAAAGTACGACCATCGGTGTAACTCAACAAAGTACGACCATCGGTGTAACTCAACAAAGTACGACCATCGGTGTAACTCAACAAAGTACGACCATCGGTGTAACTCAACAAAGTACGACCATCGGTGTAACTCAACAAAGTACGACCATCGGTGTAACTCAACAAAGTACGACCATCGGTGTAACTCAACAAAGTACGACCATCGGTGTAACTCAACAAAGTACGACCATCGATGTAACTCAACAAAGTACGACCATCGATGTAACTCAACAAAGTACGACCATCGGTGTAGCTCAACAAAGTACGACCATCGATGTAACTCAACAAAGTACGACCATCGATGTAACTCAACAAGGTACGACCATCGGTGTAACTCAACAAAGTACGACCATCGGTGTAACTCAACAAAGTACGACCATCGATGTAACTCAACAAAGTACGACCATCGATGTAACTCAACAAAGTACGACCATCGATGTAACTCAACAAGGTACGACCATCGGTGTAACTCAACAAAGTACGACCATCGGTGTAACTCAACAAAGTACGACCATCGGTGTAACTCAACAAAGTATGACCATCGGTGTAACTCAACAAAGTACGACCATCGGTGTAACTCAACAAAGTACGACCATCGGTGTAACTCAACAAAGTACGACCATCGGTGTAACTCAACAAAGTACGACCATCGGTGTAACTCAACAAAGTACGACCATCGGTGTAACTCAACAAAGTACGACCATCGGTGTAACTCACCAAAGTACGACCATCGGTGTAACTCAACAAAGTACGACCATCGGTGTAACTCAACAAAGTACGACCATCGGTGTAACTCAACAAAGTACGACCATCGGTGTAACTCAACAAAGTACGACCATCGGTGTAACTCAACAAAGTACGACCATCGGTGTAACTCAACAAAGTACGACCATCGGTGTAACTCAACAAGGTACGACCATCGGTGTAACTCAACAAGGTACGACCATCGGTGTAACTCAACAAGGTACGACCATCGGTGTAACTCAACAAAGTACGACCATCGGTGTAACTCAACAAAGTACGACCATCGGTGTAACTCAACAAAGTACGACCATCGGTGTAACTCAACAAAGTACGACCATCGGTGTAACTCAACAAAGTACGACCATCGGTGTAACTCAACAAAGTACGACCATCGGTGTAACTCAACAAAGTACGACCATCGGTGTAACTCAACAAGGTACGACCATCGGTGTAACTCAACAAGGTACGACCATCGGTGTAACTCAACAAAGTACGACCATCGGTGTAACTCAACAAAGTACGACCATCGGTGTAACTCAACAAAGTACGACCATCGGTGTAACTCAACAAAGTACGACCATCGGTGTAACTCAACAAAGTACGACCATCGGTGTAACTCAACAAAGTACGACCATCGGTGTAACTCAACAAAGTACGACCATCGGTGTAACTCAACAAAGTACGACCATCGGTGTAACTCAACAAAGTACGACCATCGGTGTAACTCAACAAAGTACGACCATCGGTGTAACTCAACAAAGTACGACCATCGGTGTAACTCAACAAAGTACGACCATCGGTGTAACTCAACAAAGTACGACCATCGGTGTAACTCAACAAAGTACGACCATCGATGTAACTCACCAAAGTACGACCATCGATGTAACTCAACAAAGTACGACCATCGGTGTAACTCAACAAAGTACGACCATCCGTGTAACTCAACAAAGTACGACCATCGGTGTAACTCACCAAAGTACGACCATCGGTGTAACTCAACAAAGTACGACCATCGATGTAACTCAACAAAGTACGACCATCGATGTAACTCACCAAAGTACGACCATCGATGTAACTCAACAAAGTACGACCATCGGTGTAACTCAACAAAGTACGACCATCGGTGTAACTCAACAAAGTACGACCATCGGTGTAACTCAACAAAGTACGACCATCGGTGTAACTCAACAAAGTACGACCATCGATGTAACTCAACAAAGTACGACCATCGGTGTAACTCAACAAAGTACGACCATCGGTGTAACTCAACAAAGTACGACCATCGGTGTAACTCAACAAAGTACGACAATCGGTGTAACTCACCAAAGTACGACCATCGGTGTAACTCAACAAAGTACGACCATCGATGTAACTCAACAAAGTACGACCATCGGTGTAACTCAACAAAGTACGACCATCGATGTAGCTCAACAAAGTACGACCATCGGTGTAACTCAACAAAGTACGACCATCGGTGTAACTCAACAAAGTACGACCATCGATGTAACTCACCAAAGTACGACCATCGGTGTAACTCAACAAAGTACGACCATCGGTGTAACTCAACAAAGTACGACCATCGGTGTAACTCAACAAAGTACGACCATCGATGTAACTCAACAAAGTACGACCATCGGTGTAACTCAACAAAGTACGACCATCGGTGTAACTCAACAAAGTACGACCATCGGTGTAACTCACCAAAGTACGACCATCGGTGTAACTCAACAAAGTACGACCATCGATGTAACTCAACAAAGTACGACCATCGGTGTAACTCAACAAAGTACGACCATCGGTGTAACTCAACAAAGTACGACCATCGGTGTAACTCAACAAAGTACGACCATCGGTGTAACTCAACAAAGTACGACCATCGGTGTAACTCAACAAAGTACGACCATCGGTGTAACTCAACAAAGTACGACCATCGGTGTAACTCAACAAAGTACGACCATCGATGTAACTCAACAAAGTACGACCATCGATGTAACTCAACAAAGTACGACCATCGATGTAACTCAACAAAGTACGACCATCGATGTAACTCAACAAAGTACGACCATCGATGTAACTCAACAAGGTACGACCATCGGTGTAACTCAACAAAGTACGACCATCGGTGTAACTCAACAAAGTACGACCATCGGTGTAACTCAACAAAGTACGACCATCGATGTAACTCAACAAGGTACGACCATCGGTGTAACTCAACAAAGTACGACCATCGGTGTAACTCAACAAAGTACGACCATCGATGTAACTCAACAAAGTACGACCATCGATGTAACTCAACAAGGTACGACCATCGGTGTAACTCAACAAAGTACGACCATCGGTGTAACTCAACAAAGTACGACCATCGGTGTAACTCAACAAAGTACGACCATCGGTGTAACTCAACAAGGTACGACCATCGGTGTAACTCAACAAGGTACGACCATCGGTGTAACTCAACAAAGTACGACCATCGGTGTAACTCAACAAAGTACGACCATCGGTGTAACTCAACAAAGTACGACCATCGGTGTAACTCAACAAAGTACGACCATCGGTGTAACTCAACAAAGTACGACCATCGGTGTAACTCAACAAAGTACGACCATCGGTGTAACTCAACAAAGTACGACCATCGGTGTAACTCAACAAAGTACGACCATCGGTGTAACTCAACAAAGTACGACCATCGGTGTAACTCAACAAAGTACGACCATCGGTGTAACTCAACAAAGTACGACCATCGGTGTAACTCAACAAAGTACGACCATCGGTGTAACTCAACAAAGTACGACCAACGGTGTAACTCAACAAAGTACGACCATCGGTGTAACTCAACAAAGTACGACCATCGGTGTAACTCAACAAAGTACGACCATCGGTGTAACTCAACAAAGTACGACCATCGATGTAACTCACCAAAGTACGACCATCGATGTAACTCAACAAAGTACGACCATCGGTGTAACTCAACAAAGTACGACCATCGGTGTAACTCAACAAAGTACGACCATCGGTGTAACTCAACAAAGTACGACCATCAGTGTAACTTACCAAAGTACGACCATCGGTGTAACTCAACAAAGTACGACCATCGGTGTAACTCAACAAAGTACGACCATCGGTGTAACTCAACAAAGTACGACCATCGATGTAACTCACCAAAGTACGACCATCGATGTAACTCAACAAAGTACGACCATCGGTGTAACTCAACAAAGTACGACCATCGGTGTAACTCAACAAAGTACGACCATCGGTGTAACTCAACAAAGTACGACCATCGATGTAACTCACCAAAGTACGACCATCGGTGTAACTCAACAAAGTACGACCATCGGTGTAACTCAACAAAGTACGACCATCGATGTAACTCAACAAAGTACGACCATCGGTGTAACTCAACAAAGTACGACCATCGGTGTAACTCAACAAAGTACGACCATCGGTGTAACTCAACAAAGTACGACCATCGGTGTAACTCAACAAAGTATGACCATCGGTGTAACTCAACAAAGTACGACCATCGGTGTAACTCAACAAAGTACGACCATCGGTGTAACTCAACAAAGTACGACCATCGGTGTAACTCAACAAGGTACGACCATCGGTGTAACTCAACAAAGTACGACCATCGGTGTAACTCAACAAGGTACGACCATCGGTGTAACTCAACAAGGTACGACCATCGGTGTAACTCAACAAAGTACGACCATCGGTGTAACTCAACAAAGTACGACCATCGGTGTAACTCAACAAAGTACGACCATCGGTGTAACTCAACAAAGTACGACCATCGGTGTAACTCAACAAAGTACGACCATCGGTGTAACTCAACAAAGTACGACCATCGGTGTAACTCAACAAAGTACGACCATCGGTGTAACTCAACAAAGTACGACCATCGGTGTAACTCAACAAAGTACGACCATCGGTGTAACTCAACAAAGTACGACCATCGGTGTAACTCAACAAAGTACGACCATCGGTGTAACTCAACAAAGTACGACCATCGATGTAACTCACCAAAGTACGACCATCGATGTAACTCAACAAAGTACGACCATCGGTGTAACTCAACAAAGTACGACCATCGGTGTAACTCAACAAAGTACGACCATCGGTGTAACTCACCAAAGTACGACCATCGGTGTAACTCAACAAAGTACGACCATCGATGTAACTCAACAAAGTACGACCATCGGTGTAACTCAACAAAGTACGACCATCGATGTAACTCACCAAAGTACGACCATCGATGTAACTCAACAAAGTACGACCATCGGTGTAACTCAACAAAGTACGACCATCGGTGTAACTCAACAAAGTACGACCATCGGTGTAACTCAACAAAGTACGACCATCGATGTAACTCACCAAAGTACGACCATCGGTGTAACTCAACAAAGTACGACCATCGGTGTAACTCAACAAAGTACGACCATCGATGTAACTCAACAAAGTACGACCATCGGTGTAACTCAACAAAGTACGACCATCGGTGTAACTCAACAAAGTACGACCATCGGTGTAACTCAACAAAGTACGACCATCGGTGTAACTCAACAAAGTACGACCATCGGTGTAACTCAACAAAGTACGACCATCGGTGTAACTCAACAAAGTACGACCATCGGTGTAACTCAACAAAGTACGACCATCGGTGTAACTCAACAAGGTACGACCATCGGTGTAACTCAACAAAGTATGACCATCGGTGTAACTCAACAAAGTACGACCATCGGTGTAACTCAACAAGGTACGACCATCGGTGTAACTCAACAAAGTACGACCATCGGTGTAACTCAACAAAGTACGACCATCGGTGTAACTCAACAAAGTACGACCATCGGTGTAACTCAACAAAGTACGACCATCGGTGTAACTCAACAAAGTACGACCATCGGTGTAACTCAACAAAGTACGACCATCGGTGTAACTCAACAAAGTACGACCATCGGTGTAACTCAACAAAGTACGACCATCAGTGTAACTCAACAAAGTACGACCATCGGTGTAACTCAACAAAGTACGACCATCGGTGTAACTCAACAAAGTACGACCATCGGTGTAACTCAACAAAGTACGACCATCGGTGTAACTCAACAAAGTACGACCATCGATGTAACTCAACAAAGTACGACCATCGGTGTAACTCAACAAAGTACGACCATCGGTGTAACTCAACAAAGTACGACCATCGATGTAACTCAACAAAGTACGACCATCGGTGTAACTCAACAAAGTACGACCATCGGTGTAACTCAACAAAGTACGACCATCGGTGTAACTCAACAAAGTACGACCATCGGTGTAACTCAACAAAGTACGACCATCGGTGTAACTCAACAAAGTACGACCATCGGTGTAACTCAACAAAGTACGACCATCGGTGTAACTCAACAAAGTACGACCATCGATGTAACTCACCAAAGTACGACCATCGGTGTAACTCAACAAAGTACGACCATCGGTGTAACTCAACAAAGTACGACCATCGATGTAACTCACCAAAGTACGACCATCGGTGTAACTCAACAAAGTACGACCATCGGTGTAACTCAACAAAGTACGACCATCGATGTAACTCAACAAAGTACGACCATCGATGTAACTCAACAAAGTACGACCATCGGTGTAACTCAACAAAGTACGACCATCGATGTAACTCAACAAAGTACGACCATCGGTGTAACTCAACAAAGTACGACCATCGGTGTAACTCAACAAAGTACGACCATCGGTGTAACTCAACAAAGTACGACCATCGGTGTAACTCAACAAAGTACGACCATCGATGTAACTCACCAAAGTACGACCATCGGTGTAACTCAACAAAGTACGACCATCGGTGTAACTCAACAAAGTACGACCATCGATGTAACTCACCAAAGTACGACCATCGGTGTAACTCAACAAAGTACGACCATCGGTGTAACTCAACAAAGTACGACCATCGATGTAACTCAACAAAGTACGACCATCGGTGTAACTCAACAAAGTACGACCATCGATGTAACTCACCAAAGTACGACCATCGGTGTAACTCACCAAAGTACGACCATCGGTGTAACTCAACAAAGTACGACCATCGGTGTAACTCAACAAAGTACGACCATCGGTGTAACTCACCAAAGTACGACCATCGGTGTAACTCAACAAAGTACGACCATCGGTGTAACTCAACAAAGTACGACCATCGATGTAACTCAACAAAGTACGACCATCGATGTAACTCCACAAAGTACGACCATCGGTGTAACTCAACAAAGTACGACCATCGGTGTAACTCAACAAAGTACGACCATCGGTGTAACTCAACAAAGTACGACCATCGGTGTAACTCAACAAAGTATGACCATCGATGTAACTCAACAAAGTACGACCATCGATGTAACTCAACAAAGTACGACCATCGGTGTAACTCAACAAAGTACGACCATCGGTGTAACTCAACAAAGTACGACCATCGATGTAACTCAACAAGGTACGACCATCGGTGTAACTCAACAAAGTACGACCATCGGTGTAACTCACCAAAGTACGACCATCGATGTAACTCACCAAAGTACGACCATCGATGTAACTCACCAAAGTACGACCATCGGTGTAACTCAACAAAGTACGACCATCGGTGTAACTCAACAAAGTACGACCATCGATGTAACTCAACAAAGTACGACCATCGATGTAACTCAACAAAGTACGACCATCGGTGTAACTCAACAAAGTACGACCATCGATGTAACTCAACAAAGTACGACCATCGATGTAACTCAACAAAGTACGACCATCGATGTAACTCAACAAAGTACGACCATCGATGTAACTCAACAAGGTACGACCATCGGTGTAACTCAACAAAGTACGACCATCGGTGTAACTCACCAAAGTACGACCATCGATGTAACTCACCAAAGTACGACCATCGATGTAACTCAACAAAGTACGACCATCGGTGTAACTCAACAAAGTACGACCATCGGTGTAACTCAACAAAGTACGACCATCGATGTAACTCAACAAAGTACGACCATCGATGTAACTCAACAAAGTACGACCATCGGTGTAACTCAACAAAGTACGACCATCGATGTAACTCAACAAAGTACGACCATCGATGTAACTCAACAAAGTACGACCATCGATGTAACTCAACAAAGTACGACCATCGGTGTAACTCAACAAAGTACGACCATCGATGTAACTCAATAAAGTACGACCATCGATGTAACTCAACAAAGTACGACCATCGATGTAACTCAACAAAGTACGACCATCGATGTAACTCAACAAAGTACGACCATCGATGTAACTCAACAAAGTACGACCATCGATGTAACTCAACAAAGTACGACCATCGATGTAACTCAACAAAGTACGACCATCGGTGTAACTCAACAAAGTACGACCATCGATGTAACTCAACAAAGTACGACCATCGATGTAACTCAACAAAGTACGACCATCGGTGTAACTCAACAAAGTACGACCATCGATGTAACTCAACAAAGTACGACCATCGATGTAACTCAACAAAGTACGACCATCGATGTAACTCAACAAAGTACGACCATCGGTGTAACTCAACAAAGTACGACCATCGGTGTAACTCAACAAAGTACGACCATCGGTGTAACTCAACAAAGTACGACCATCGATGTAACTCAACAAAGTACGACCATCGATGTAACTCAACAAAGTACGACCATCGATGTAACTCAACAAAGTACGACCATCGGTGTAACTCAACAAAGTACGACCATCGATGTAACTCAACAAAGTACGACCATCGATGTAACTCAACAAAGTACGACCATCGATGTAACTCAACAAAGTACGACCATCGGTGTAACTCAACAAAGTACGACCATCGGTGTAACTCAACAAAGTACGACCATCGATGTAACTCACCAAAGTACGCCTTGATACGACACTCCTCCAATGTCCTACTTGCTAGCAACTAATGGCACGTTAAATAGGTGACGCAATACTCAGGGTCACGTGATTTGAGACAACTCTTTTAAAATTATTACAATTTTTCACCTGGCCGGCTGAACAAACGTCCCCCCCCCCCGGGGCTCTTAATAACACGAAGCCGCCCAATCTGAAACCTGACTTTCCATTGAGAGAAGCAAGTTCGTCACCTCTCACCCCACTCCCCATCTTAACCTATGCATCTCGCAATAAGCGTCCCCTTGTGTCTGTCAATACAGTACGTCTACTGTCGCTTCTAACCGTGCCCCCCAAACCTAACAGTCACAAGCTTTGATAACGTTCATCTAAGGAGAGACTCTGTTCCTGATTTAAACACTGGTCGTGTCTAGAGAGCTTTAGGCATGGAAATAGACGACAAGGTGATTCGTGAAGATGATTCTCAAATAGTTCATGTCTTCATTTAATAGGCTTGTCAAAATTTGGATTAAAAAAGATGCCCTGGGTCTCCTTTAACATTACGGTAATTGAGTCACATACATTTTGCAACGGTTATGTTTATTCTGGACCAAAGACATTTTAGTTTTATTCGTTAAAAAGTGTACCAATAAATTGGCTTTGAGACAATGATTGTTGAAAATAATAGCAGTTTATGCGTAGAATAGAAAGAAGGATTGTCTGTTTATGATGACACAATTGGTAATCGACTTAAATTCACCCGTACAAAAAAATTTAGGCCCTAAATCTAAATCTAGATCTATTGTATTTCAATATTTGTTATATAACAATAATAATAATTTAATGTATAGAGAGCTCTGTTAACAAAGATAATGTAGGCTCAAGGCTCTGTGATAACATTACAAACAGAAATTAGTTGTGTCACTTTCGTGTCGCTGAGATCATTGCCCGGGGAAAGTAGCAAGATTGACAGATTATGAAAAGTCTCATAGATAAGAATTATCAGACATGTAGCTGGCGGACTTGTCAATGTAGTCACTGTACGCAGGTCCTGCTGACTCTCGGCACGTGTCTACCTGTACTACGTGACCTGCAAGTTCAAACGGCCACTGCTGTCAGTCAGTACCACTCTGATAAGGAGCAACTTAGTGTGTGTGTAGACACAAACTTTGTAAGTAAAAAAAAATGTTAATATGAAAACATTGGTACGTCATGACCTACGAACTTTAATAGAATATTTGAAAACTATTCAATGCAACAGTCTTAGTAGTTCTCAAATGGTAATATGGCGATATGTTGTAGATTAGATAGATCTACATCACAAATCGTTCTCGATGGGCCGTTTTGGCTGACAACTGCAAGGCTGATGTAGTACAAAGAATGAATATGTCGGAATTTCCCCGGTAAGCCGAGGCGTAGTGAGCAAAACGTGCGCCCGGGGCAAGAAACGTTATGGGGGGCCTCCCCCCCCCATCTTTCCATGAACCACACAGAGAAATATAGGCTTATACATTAAAAGTATTCAATAATAATATAATACAAATAACCTTAGAATGCATGACCTAACTAAAATATATACAATATCTAACCCCCCCCCCCTTTCCACTTCGCCTCTGCCGGTAAGTTCTGTCTTTGACCTCGCTTCTAGCCCGAGCGTCTTGGGATACGAGTAGTTGGTAATAGGAAAATGTACATCTGCTTGGATCTTTCCCAGACAGAAGTTGTTTTTTATACAGGCTTAGAGTTCCAAAAGTCTTTGACTCAACTCTAAGTACAATTAAGATGAAGAAAATGTTCCATTTCAGAAATAGATTTTCATACATTTTTCTTAAAAATAAATAGTAGACTTAAAAACAAAACTTAAGTGTTAAGTCAGACTATTAGTGTAGGTGGCGTTGCAATCACAATTCACTGTATTTTAAGGATAAATTAACAAAACTAACTGAACGATTTAAAATGAGTTAAATCTAGAAGCTGTCTTGGAGTATAGACAAGTCTGGAGTGTGCCGACGTGCCAATACTGACATTGGTGTACAACATACACTTACTGTATTCATTCTGTATCTCACTTTAGACATTTTAAGACGGTGAATATTTTTAATGCTATTAATTAAGTAATGGCAATGCCTTCGGTTACGAAGGTTAAGGATGAGTGCAGTATTTTACATGACTACACAAAACCAGTTGCGACATGCACATTTTTCCATTTTTCCGCATCAAGTATTTTAACAAAAATGTAAAACATAATCCTAATATTCCACAAAAAAAAAGAACTACAGTTTATTATTTTAAAGTGTTATATTTCAAATGTCACAGTTTTAGAAGTTTTAATACCAGAATGATTATTATGTTTCTATAATATGCATTCAACAATATCAGTCTAGAAAATATTAACTGTCGTGTTATTAATTAAGCTGGTTGCTTGACTGAGGACGTCTGGATTCAAAAATAATAATTTGTAAACAGCGCCACAATGATTTCATATGAAATTTATTCTTTAAAAAAATGACATGCACTTGAAGTACAGTGTATTAAAATGGAATACTTGTTTGGCAAACATAAACTATGTCTTTCAGCTATTAGAAAACGAATTTGAGAATCCCTGGTCTAGAATCTGACCTGTCGTTGGTTACCACACAATAAGAGACCTGTGTGTCCCCTTTTTGACGTAGAAAACACAGCAGGTCAAATGGTCTGATAAGAAGTAGAGAAAGCTACAGACCTGCGTTGAATATCACTTCTGGCTTCACCCTTGACTTTAGAGGGGTGAATATTATTGAATTGAATATCACTTCTGGCTTCACTAAACAGAAGATATGCAATCCAAAACTATGTTCAACATTAAAATAAAAAAAAACTAAGTAAAAAGGTTCATTGATAAGTTACATGTTTAGGCTTTTTTTATGTTGAACTTTGGATTGTATATTTATAGCTGACAAAACCAAGGGGGAAAACAACATGCTTTCTGCATTTTTATAATAGGTGTAGATTTATCAAACGAGACCTCAAGGCAGTGGACAATGATGCCAACCACTGGTAAGATATAGCCCTAGACCACACAAAGGTCCACTTGGTGAAAGCTATGGTCAGCGAAAAAACATTGTCCTCAGCTCTGGGACAAAAGTGCGCCAAACGAAAAATGGCTGGTTCCTCTGCCACCTAAGAGAATACCACTTTACCCTGCAAAACAGGCGGTCGGGGATTTGTCTCGAGAATAGGGCTCTGCAGTCACATGTACAAAGTGTTCCACTAGATGAAGTAGAATCGTTCTACGAGTGAAGGAGGCCAACAAAAGATTGCTCTCAATCTTACACAGAAATAGAAGACAGGAAGTGCCAACAGCAAGTGATAAGATTCTAACATCAAGTAACAATTCACAGCAGATCAACACAGTGTGACATCAAATGTTTATATCTAAAGCGTGAACCACAACACTCATAGGCAAGACAGTAAACATAGGCGATGAAGGTCACACTATACGATGAAGGTCACACTATACGGGGACAAAGACAGCTGTATTTAATTCCTTCTTCAGTTGTAGATATTTCAACATTTTGTTTCTATAGCAGCCGATGTTCAAGAGAATATGGTGAATGAGATTTTGTAGACAAGTTCTGTGTGAGATTCATCTGTAAGTTGCACCCCATTAGGTAGTCTACATTTTCTTTGGTTTAATGCAACACGGTGCTAAGGCTTTCCTGAATGTGCTATGCAATGATCTCATCAGACATCAAAATGGAGTTCCTCATTATTGATCATTTAAAAAGCACCAAGGTCTTAGAGACATAAAAAAAAATGTTGTGAGAACCATTGCTCAGTAGACAATGATTTTTATTGGTAGGTGGAGAGACTTATTTCGCTCAAAGTCTCATTAGGAGGCAATCAAGGGCGCTGTTGTCCTTAGCCGAACGGTAGTCTAGTTCTCTAGAGTCTAGATATGGATGCGCCTTTACACACTGTACTGCCCTGGCACACATAGTGATCGACTACATTAATAAAGTGAGAAAAAGAAATGTCACTACTACGGAGGTGAAAAAATCCAAAAAGCTCTGACTAACGTTGAACAAAGGCTGTCCCAGATTAAGTCTATCTGTGTATGTGTCTTGTGAGTGGGTGCATTATGAAAGATTACGTGAATGTGAACACAGTTGGCATATTCATTGTTCAAAATAAAAAGTTTCACTTTCAATAGACAAAACTAAACGTTGGTGAAATGAGAAGATTTTCAAAAGTACTTTTTACAAAGCTTGTATCCACTCACTCTGTCTGTCTGGTGGAAAGTATGTAGGCCTACACGTTATTTGTTTGTTTGTTTGTCAAATGTTTTCCATGTTTCGGATATTCCTATAGAGTTGAAGATAATTACTTCCTAGTTCAAACCTCCGGCAGGACGACGGGGGATGGGAGCGGGCAGCGTTTGAACCCGGGACCATCGATAAATCTGAACGACAGTCCAGCGCGCAAACCGCACGACCAGGCAGCCATCCGACACCCTATCTCGGATCAAGCTGAAATTTCGCACAATTATTTCTTTTACATGACAACATAAGAATCATTTTAAAAAATTACAAATTAATTAATGAGCTATTGGTAATTAATTCTTCTATTTTGGTTTCTTGAACAAGGGAAAGAAGCTTTACTTAAAGACGTAAGACTGGAGTGGTGGTATAAGCTGAGTTAGTCCTCTTTATAGGTCATAAGAACGTCATCAGCAGAGTGGTTAGCACGTCTGCTCGAGGAGCCCCAACAGGTCCAGATACGTGTTAGGATCATAGCTCAATAAGAAAGCTAAAAGCATGAAATAGCGCTAAACAAAAACATTTGTAAAAATATCAATCGCACAGATATGTTGCTGTTGGTCTAGATCTATTACAAATGTAATGACATGACTGATTCAAACAAATTCATACAATTACACTTCGTTTAAGCTTTGTTGTTGTTGTTATTTTTATTTTCAAGTATTTTTACGTTTTTCTTGTAGACGTAGAGATCTAAGAGGGAAAGCCAGCAGATAGCCAATAGTGGGGAAAAAATTGGGGGGGGGGGCAGAAACAGTGGCTGAATGTATTGTTATAAACCTGGTGGTGAGACAGATGGGGGTAGTGCTGTGTTTTTAGACTACCGGTACGCAAATCGCCACAGGCCGGCGCTAGACGCAATGTGACCAGTACGAGGCGAACTCAGAACCAGGACGGTGCGTGAAGTCAGTCCGGAACAGTGACAAGGTTTTTTGTACAGTCAGTGTTAATGTTGTCAATTGTGATGTATTTGAAATTAAACTGTTACTGATACTGAATGGCGAGGTTCTTTAAGTTCGTTGTGTCGTGTGGTGCAGTTTGCAGAGAGCCTGGATAGTGGAGAACGTTACAGTATAAAGAAAACAGCAATGTCAGACATATTGAATGGGAAGGTATGAGGAACCCGGGAGCCAGAATATGAATTCTTGCATTTGCAATAAGCCAACTCGGCAACCAATCGTTGACTCATTCCTTTAGCTTTCCTAGCAGACGACAAGGGAATGATTCAAAAGAAAATTGTAACGTCCACTCTTTCACTTGTGTACAAAGATAAGAATATGATGTCATGGTAGGAGTGCCGTAGGAGGCAAATCTGGGGTCAAAGTTCGTCTAATGTAAGCATACCTCCAACATACATGTCTGCGGGCAACTATGTTGCCACTATCATTTACATGATAACATATGAGAGAAAACACAATTTTATTTCCCCTTATCACCAGAAGTGTTTTGTATTCAGATACATTACAACCACAATTGTATCAATGTCTGGCAGCTTAATTTCTAATGACCCCCCCCCCCAAAATGTCTATTACCACGTAAAAATAGATAGTTTTGCTGTAGTTTCATCTACATTATACTAGAATAAACAACGGATAGATCTATTTAGTTCACGCAGGTGAAGTATGAACTAACAAGGTTTGATTTAAAATTAAACCAGTCAATCGTTGATCAAGTATGCAACATTACCCCTACAAACCTCACCAAATGAGTCTTCTTCTTCTTTGTTCGCATTTCTATGTTGGAGCGTTCACAAGACCAATACATGAGATGAACTGCGCAGTGGTTTCCAAATCAGGAAGCTCTCCATAAAGTTTTCTTTCTATTCGGGTGTTTTGGGGCCAGTGTCTTGTACGGCCTCTTGGTAAAGAGAGCAGTTTTTGGAGGACATGGTCAGCAGTCTCTGGTGACACTCAACATGGGCAGATTTCACTGGTTCCAATTTTGAGCTTCCATTACATATGTTGTCTCATTCTGTTGTGTCCTGTCCTGAGTCGAAAGATTAGACGTTGATCTTGTCGGGATAGCTTATAATAGGCATCATTTTTCTTTGATCTTGTCGGGATAGCTTATAATAGGCATCATCTTTCTTGTGATTTGGATGAGAGCTTGTCCATTTCTCATTTATTTTATTTACTATTAGTTTCTTCTGGATAGAGTGCTATGTTTTGTTTTTTTTGTGAGGTTGTTACAGAAATGAGTGATAGAAGGACTTAATAGAAGAAATGCTACTGGTATTAACAGCATAAGGAAAAAAAACTGTCATTTGTGTTCTGTAATCTTTTATTTTTATTTTTAAAATACCTCTGTTCAAGCCAAAACTTCAAGGAGGTACCTGGGTGGAACCTGGTCACGGATCTCAAAAACAGATCTAACGATTTTCCTAGAATAGTAGGCCTAGATGTATATCTCTGAGAAACGAAGTTTACTCGTTCCAATGTTATAATTTTACAAAGTAAATAAAGAAATACATGTAAATTTAGAGAACTAGGTCTAGATTTAGATCCAACATAGCGAAGGACTATCACGTTCTTGAAAGGACTATCACGTTTTTGAAAGGACTATCACGTTCTTGAAAGGACTATCACGTTCAGGAATTTTTTTATGTAAGGCATTATTGATTCAAAAAAAAAAAAGTAAAAGTTCCCATTTCAGACCTTGTGGTCTATAGGGCAGATGACAAGTTCAACTGTTACGAGGGTGTTATGTGGCCAGCACAACGACCAACAGCCATTACTTTTCCGCAACTAATGTCAGGTAACCATTAGAGCTGGGTGGACTCAGAGGCGCCCAAATATCCCAAAATCAAATCTCATTTTTCACCGGGATTCGATACCGAGAAGCCAGGCGCTTTACCGCTCTACAACCGCACCTCGTTATTGATTCAAGAGTTTGATAAATTAATATTCAGGAAAATTGTGCGCATGGTCTTTTAAGTCTAGATTTAAAGGTCTATCATTGGAACATTACTAAGTGTAGTATATCTATACATTCGCTGGGATTCTTTCTCGGGGCTAAGGGGGGTGGTGGGGGCCGTTGCATCGAAATTTTAAAAGATCTAAAATATCATGATATCGTATTTTGTATGTCGGTTCTAGTTTATAAGATCTAAACGGGACGGATGGACAGACAGACCACACAAAACTAATAGCGGCTATTCCGCTTTCGGGGACCGCTAATAAAACACGTATGTAACTGGAAAACGCCAATAACAATAAAAACAAAATGAAGGCTGATCTTTTTAGTCAAACATCCTATGGTCATTGTGAGTGGTCAGAGGATTAAGACTTAGTTCACAACTAGAAAATAAAATGTTTCTACTCATTGTAAACTCCGTCATCAGAATTCATTTCACCTGGTGTGTCTGCAGGACTTACAATAAAGAGTCACGTGCTTCTAGTCGAATTAAAAAAACAACTCAAATCTACAACTGTCAAAAATGATGAAAAGACATGCCATCTGTGCGTTCCGAGTTCCCTAATTTGATTTATTTGTAATTCATTTTATTTGCACACGTCTTTGGTCATTTGTTACGAAGCTTGCATGTAACCATCATTAAGAACAATGTTTTTGAATGAAGAGTGATAGCAATGTCTTCGATTGCGAAGATGAAGTATAAGATCAGTGCTTCATATAGCCACGCAAACCCAGTAGCGACCTGCATATTTTCCCATATCGGATGCTTTGAAGTATCCTCTAAATTGAATCTAAATCCATAGACTGTATATAATTATGTTAAGATTTCATTGTATTGAGCTTAAGAAGCGCATGTAAATGACGTTGGATTGTGAGCCAGGGAACGAGAATCCTCGCTTGTGTAGAAATAAGACCAAGCCCTGATTTATCTCAGCAGGGTTCAGTGACTTTTACCACACGTTGTACCGTGATCCTAACCAACAGAAACAAGTCTCTAAGTTGTACTACTGTCACTTAGCTTGCTAGGCCTGTATGGTGGCTTTACTTATAAGATACTATCAGTGCATACAGAGAATGAAGAAAAAAACATCTACTTCTTAAAAAGATTTTTTAAAAATAAAAAAAAAAAAGAGAAACATGATATCATGTAGGCAACATGCATTTCTTAAACTTCATAATATAAAGAACACAATATAAAGTGTATGTATGTTTCTTAAAGAAATCAACACCTTTTAACCAATCTTTATGAAACTTTGCCGTTCATACCTTTTATATACCATTGCTAGGCCACGTGATATAATAAAATCCTCCGCCACCACCACCCATGGTACGAAGAGTTTCCTAAATTAAAAAAAAAGGCTATACTTCAGTCGGGGGCAAGGCCGTTCTGCAAGTAGTTCACATCTAGGAGTCTAATGTTTGATTTGGATAGAAATGGTAGAACACATTGAGCTGTCAGAGGACAAAAATGAGCCAGAAAAATTTGGAGAATTTTTTTGTATGACCATCACATCTCTGAAGTGGTTTGAAAAGTCTCCTGAAAGCCTAAACAAACCCTTTAACCATTAAGTCTAGGTTTTAAACCTAGTTTGGCTGGGCCTAAGAGAATCACTCTTTGTCCTTCACATCTTAACTTCAAAGAGTTGAAGAGCACTATGGTGCTAAGGTATCAGCACAAACTACAGCCAATACATTCACCTCCCTGAGCTACTCAGCTGCTACATCTCATTGACTTCAGTAATCATTTTTGTTAAACTATTAGAACGTCCACACTGACAGACACACTAGCAGTACAGGCTTCAGTTCAGACTTTGAATACAATAGAATCCGACATCACATAATTAAAACCCAACAGTGTGGCTGCTTTTATTTTATCTTGCATAGTAATATCTTCAATAGTCCTCACTAGTCTTTGGCTGCTAATCATCTAGAAAAGGGTTTGAATGTTTGTTTACTCTTGGATTGCTGCTGTAATAGCCTGTTGAGTGGTGTTGACCTAATTCTAGAAACAGGTGCACCACAGTCAAGCATCTCTTAGAACTCAGCAACATAAAGTAACCAACATGTCACAGTCACTTCATTATCAACTTGTTGGTCTAACATTGTCACACCGCCAATATCCTAGTATACCATTATATCTCTATATACCTGCATGTCTTAAATACCTTCTTTTCTCTATAAACCTTCATGTTTCTATAAACCTGCATACTTCTATATATGTGTCCATGTCTCTATAACCCTTCATTTTTCTCTATATACCTTTATGTCTCTATAAACCTTCATGTTTCTATATTCTGTTATAGTACCATATGTTAATTGCACAATTGTAATCAGTGACCATTTAAAAGTCAGGCTTATATTCATGAGTGACTGGCCCCACCAGATGTTGAGATCCACTTAAGTGGAGAACTCACAGAGAGTAGCCAAGAGTCATTAAGTGCATTCTTTATCTAATCAAACTCTCTGATTTATCTCCACTTGTCAATACTACAACAAAAGACCCAGTTATCTCCCATTCTACACCCAGCCTTTCAATTGTACTCTTGGAAGTTGTCCAAATATCAGGCCACAAGGCAAGCATTATAATAACGGCAGTGCTAGATTAGTTTTTCCCTTAGACTAAGTGATGTATAACTAGAAACAGTAGAGCAGACATTTATTTTGATCTCTTTACACACATAGCCGGTTATTGAGTAGCTGTTTTGATGAAGTGCTGCTTAGGAATAGTGTTGTGGAGACAATTGAGCTGGGTAACCCACAATGCATGTGGGCACGAAGTGGAAGTAACATTTATGAATGAGATTAACAGGCAAATCATGTGCAAGAGGCCATTCAAATATATCTACCAAACTGTGCATCACTGAAGCAGTTATTCTACCACAGATTTCTCATGCAATACAACTTTGAAGATGTCTCTAAGTCTGCTTCCCTTTTAAATCCCAGTCAAGGATGAGCACTTATGTATCCAATACTACTGTGTTGTTAGGTGATCAGCATGGCTACGTGATAATGTAAGTGGACACATTATGTATTTTATCTAACTGGTTGAATGTGAATTCTCAGATCAAGTTGAAATTTTGCAAAAACATATTCCTAGTCCATGACAATATACGAATCAATTTAAAAAAAACAACGGTTGTATGAGATTATGTAACAGGACACATTATGTCTCTTATCTAACCGGTTGAATGTGATCAATAATATTACTGGACAAACGGTTGTAAGAGATTATGTAACTAGACACATGTATTTAATCTAACTGTTGAATGTGATCAATGATAATATTACTGGACAACCGTTGTATGGGATTATGTAACTGGACACATTATGTATTCAATGTAACTGGTTGAATGTGATGAATGATAATGTATATGTCAAACTTGTAAGTAGTTCATGTATTGATGGGCAGTAAAAGGAAGAGTCAGTAAAAATGTAAGGGGGCTGTACTCACATCTCTTTCACTCTCCCTTGTAATACTCCGGGAGGGGACTGAATCTCCATCTCCTGCAGGCAACAGCACCAGAATATTGATCCCTGGCAACGGAAAGGTCTGTGCAAGGTCATTAGGGGGGTGCCCTGAAGGTCACTGACATTCATGACGAAAGGCCTCATGACACCGCAGAACTGGCGTGTGCAGCAATCAGTATCTATAAAAATGTAATGGCAAGACATGCAACATCAGCCTTCGACACCCATGAGACTAATGAAAGAGTTGCACAGCTTAAAGCTAGTTCCAGGTATGAGACTAGAATTAAAATAATGTTCTGCTTGCAGCTAAGGAAGATAGATGGAGATTTTGAACATATAAGCCTATTAAAGATAGTAATTTAAGATTAAACTGTTATGAAGAGAATTCGTTTCATTGTTCTGGACACACAACTTCCACCTATGTGCTAAAAAGCTCATTTGTCTGTACACATTCTTGCATCATCACAATCTTTTTTGTTTTTAATAGAATACAAGAAACAGAAGAACTACTTTACAAAGACAACAAACACTTAAATGTAGCCAAGACTAAAATGTAGTCACATTCTCTGATGGTCTTAAAGCTGAGATAATCTTGCACACATCCACTGAAAGAGATAGTATTTCACTCAAACTGATAAACAGGATATAAAGCTATCAACTACATCTTACCATTATCACATCAGACAAAATTAGACAACTATTACATGAACCCACCATCCCCTTCCTCACGAGCAACACATTGACATATAGAGTGGTACAGGAGGCTCAGAGAACAGAACATGTAGCAAATATTTCATTCCTAGCTGCTTGAAGAACAACTTTTTTATTGTTCAAGGGTCTCAAGAGGCTATATGTCAACTCTTTACTTAACATTTTAAGAAGGGAAGAGACCAGAAGTATGGTAAGGGAATGCCAGAAGTGGCAAGATTCAAAGTTCTAGCACCCTTATCCCAACCCACAAAGGGATAATTTTTAGCCATAAATAAATGACTATTAGAAATGTCCATTGCCACAATCTGTCCTGTATCAATGATAAAAGGTAAGCTTTAGAGCTAACAGCTTTCCCACCAATCCTTCACATACCCTGCTCTAAACAGTCAAATGTACATCCTGAAAGTCAAAACATTCTTGAAACCTTAAACCTAATACCTTATATATCAAATACGCAAGGACAGAGCACAGGAAATAGCACTTTAATGGATCTCAGAATACACACAAATTGACCTCAGACTACACCATCCTGACAAGACCAAGATCAAAGCAAAGAAACAAGGCCTTGGAGAGTGTCATCATCTAAAGTTCGTCACATCCTTCCAAACCTACATGCCTTATCAGATAGATACTTTATTAAGAGTGCTGCTAGAGATGCTGGCCATCAAAATGCCTCTTAAAAAGTCTAACTGTAAGAGAGATTCTTAATGTGGAATGCACTGTGCAGTTCATCTTAGATTGATTATTTCCGAATCCACTGTGCAGTAAATCATAGACTGATTATTTCAGAATCCACTGTGCAGTAAATCATAGACTGATTATTTCAGAATCCACTGGGCAGTAAATCATAGACTGATTATTTCAGAATCCACTGGGCAGTAAATCATAGACTGATTATTTCAGAATCCACTGTGCAGTAAATCATAGACTGATTATTTCAGAATCCACTTTTCAGTAAATCTTATACTGATTATCTCAGCTTTTTTTTTTCTTGATAATGAGAGGAATGACTTAAAAGCTACTTAATGTTCTTGTTGTATTCCCATAAACTATTAACTATACAGTAAATGTATTATCTAAATATCTAGGCTAAATGCCCATGTTTTGTTTTCAACTACCGAAGTAACCTTTATTTTGTGTATTTAAAAGTGTATATATCTAACAGAGTGTTTTAACCCTAACCATCCTACCTTCTTTAGCAAACAGAAATTTTTGGTCTTGGCCATTGCAGATGTCGTACTTATTGTTTCTCTCCCAGCCAATCAGCACTAAAAATAAAATGTGCATGTAAACATACAACAACTTCAGAGAAAATTTTTTTTGTTTTTTTCTGTTTATTTTTTTTTAACTTTCTTACCCAATATGTTTGGTCTACATTTTTTTTTTATTTTAGGAAAACATAGAATTGCTTCAAATAGTAAACTATGTATTAGCCATTTTTCTTTTAGTCTTCTTTCAATACATTATTTTTTCTACATTCAATAAATGAAGGTCAGTAAAATAATTATTTAGCTATACAAAGCCAACTGTGTACAACAAATAATGTCAGAGATACAATTTCTAACCTTCGGCAAGCTCCAAGATTTGATGAACTTTGATTAGATCTAGGCTTTGAAGGTACGCCAAGCTTGGTGGGAGGCCGTAAGGTATGACTACATTGGGTGGTGGGCCCATCATCATACCTGGTGAATGAGTCAGTCAATGATATTTAATATGACTTATGATTTGTAGAACAAGTTTGTAAAAGATTTACCTCTTGCTAATTATGACAATTACAAATGCTACTACACAACACTACACTATAACAATAAGGCTTGTCTTTGAGTCCGAAGATTAATGAGAAATGCAGTTTTTCCCGTGACTATGCAGCCCCAGCTTTGACCTACATATTTTGCCACATCCATCTCAAGCATAACCATTGTCCGCCGGTGGTCAATTTATATTTTCTTTTCATCATCTACGTCTGACCAAACAGACAACAGAAAAGCAAATGAGCCTAAAACAAAAACTAAAGACCTAGCCATATCAGAAGTGGTAAGTGAAGGGCAGAAATTCAGTTATTGTCTTGTCACTATTTAGTTATTGATGATGGTCTTGTCACTATTTAGTATGACCATTTGATATCCCAAGGACCTTCAAAACTATGTTGAATGTAACAGATCCTAGCAAACCAAACAGGATGTAGAGAAAGCAAAATGTTTATTACTAGGGCCTACTGAGTTTTGCAATAGGCAAAAGATTTTCATGAGTCTGAACTGATGTCTGCTGTTATGTGCATCTGATGTGACTTAAATGAAATTGATGACAGGCATCTCTGTTTGCATTATTGAGAGACTCCTACTTTGACTTTTTAATGTGACAGTAGATTTTACAAGGAAACTTCATTAAATATGTTTAATTTTTCAAGTTCTAGAGATGCAACTGCAAGAGATTTAACAAGATTCATTAGCCTAAAATTTACATGGGAGTCCAGTGGCTAACACAATAACCAGTAAAAAAGAAGAAAAGTTCCCCTTTTAGGCCTCGCAATCTATGGGGCAGATGATGTAAAGGTCATCTGTTTCTGTGGCCCATAGTTAACAAGGGTATCATGTGACCAATGACTAACCAACTTTACTTTTTCACAAAACAATGATCAACTACTGTAATTTTCCAAAAAGATGAAGGATGATGCTTATTAAAATGAAGTTTTAAAAAATATCTAAAACGTTTTCCATGAGGATGTGCCTCTTAAGTTTGTGAATGAATAAAGTAAAAGGTCATACAAAATGACTCAATGATGTAAAGATCACATAGATATTGATGACTAAGACAAGATAACATATAGGGATTAAATTATCTCAGGTGTGAAATATATTTTCAACTTATCTTTTGGATATTAATTACCATAAGCATTTTAAATAAATGGGTCACATTAAAAACTATAACAAGCTAAATATAAAAACAATACTGTTTTTTTTTTAAACAAAGATTATCTACAGGGAAGAACTGCAAAAATCACCTCCGTAGCTCTGAATATTGCAAGTTTTAACTCCCTTTTTCTAAGTCAAACAAAATTAATTAATCACCACTAATTATCAGCTAATTGGTTAATTTTTTTTATTCATTCATGTATTGTCACTATGAATAATTGTGCAAAATTTCCACTTGATCTGAGAATGTGAGAACAGGAAGTGTTGAATCAGATGACCAAGATGCCTGTGTGTAGTCACTGAATGAACTCTTTATGTTGTGTCTGTTTATTGTATGTGTATGTTTCTGTTGTGGTGTCTTTAATATGAGAAAAGAGTCCTTGTAATCACAACAAATTTACACAAGGATCAATAAAGCAGTCTTAGTCTTAAATGTACACAAAACAATGTATCATGCAAAAGGTACAACCAGGAACAAATGTTAATTATTTACTTTGCTACCACAAGTGAAAATTAAGCTGGTTCTCAAACAGAATTTGTATATGTTACATTTAGATAGGAAATGCTTTTGCATAATAGATTGTAAACACATTCTCCTGAAAGTTCAAATTGTACAATCATCATCCCTGACAATAGGGATAAATCCCAGCACAACATTCTCATATACCTGTAACAAAAGGTAGCACTAGTAAGAACCAGGGCCAAGAATGTTTCTTGTACTGATAAGCCACCTTAAAAAATGTCTTGATGTTTATAATGAACTTCAAACTTAACAGTTCTGCTACAGTGAACTCAAAAGTAGTGCTAAAATCAACAAAAATTTCATTTGAAAAATCTTCATTGACACCTGTCATGACAAGCATGTTTTTGTGTCTTAATTACCTTTTTGTAACAAACAAAGTCATTAAGTTTTTTCTTTAATTAGATAAAATGTCTCTTCTTCTTTTCTATAAATATGTCCGTGAGCTTTGTTGTTGTTATTATGTTTTGGGTGAGTTGTGTCTGCACTAGATGTATCAAAATATGCAGATAACTGCTAGGACTGTGTTGCCAAGTAAAATGCTACACCCCTAATTAAACTATGAACTTGAAGACAATCCTTTTTATTTTATTTTTTTTGTGAGGTAAGCAGCAGTCTAAATAGAAATGTTTTATTCCTAAGATTTTAAAACATTAAACCATTCAAGAGTTTGAGACTCTATGTACAGGAAATTAATCCTGAACACAAGGGAGGAGTTATCTCTGGGGAAGACAATGATAACAATACAGTAATGACATGTCTAATTTACCTGGTTGGCCCTGCATTCCTAGGTAGCCTGGCTGGATAACAACTGGGTTCATTTGCATGTCCTGTCTGCCCTTTTCATCATTCCTGGGCTGTGAGATTACTACTCCCTGAGACATTGTGATCTGTGTTTTTAATTAATTCCCTCTGTCCAATAGTAAAAATTTCTGAAATTTGAAATCAAAAATAGGAAATAAACCATTAACCATTGTGAGTTGTTTAGACTCAGTAGAATATTAAAACTTTTTACATTTGTTAAATAGTGTTGGATATCAGATTGTTTTATGTTTCTTTTCTTCAGCCACTGGCATGTACTGAAAAGGTTTAACCTTAATGACTGCATTTAAAAAAAGAGTTTTCACATTTCAACAGTTTTTAGATATATTAAATTTAGTGTCCGACAATGGTTGTTATCTTTTCAATGTGTTAAATAGAAATATGTGGATGCATTCTTTTTATTATCAATCATGATTAAAAACATTCATTTGTAAACATTTCCTTATTCATGTCACTAACTGACACAATCTAAATATTTGAACTTGATAGAGCTGACTCATTAGACAACGTAATAGTAGCTAAACTTATATTTATTATAAGACTCAAACCAAATTTCTATCTCAAAAAAAAACAAACACTAAAAGAGATTTTTCAGAGGGCAGATTCATTCTACACATTTCCAATTATATCATCCATACTGGCAGAGGAGGCCATTCTGAGTTTGGCTTTCACACTAAGCACAAACATGTTTCCCACAAGATCTAACCCAGCTGTAAAACTATATTTTGTAACTTCAAATACTGAACTAATACAATTATTCTAACCACAAAACAAAATATGAAAAAGAGATGTTGACTTTGTGTGATGAAATGTATTCTCATTCTTCAACCTTGCAAGAAAAAATTAAAGGTTATCTGAACATTAAATTAAAACAGACTTACATGTATAATGTATCCAAATTAAGGATAAATTTACTATCCAAGGGAAACAGCCCACACTAAACTTTCAGAGGAATAATTTCCAAAATAAATTCTAGAATAAAATAATTTGTGTAAGCCATTTAGTTACCAAAGCGAATAAATCAAGTGTACGCTGTATAATAGTCTTTGGCTAGAACTTCAAATGACAGCTTTCAGTAAGCCTACCTATTTATATTAAAAAGTTTATCAGATCCATTTCATTATGGGCAGAATCAGTTCCCATGATCCTGTTTGTTTACGTAGGTAGCCCGGTGGTGCTGGGATAGGTTTGTTTACACATCAATTTAAATTTATATGAATCTTTACGGAGGTTGCTTTTTATCTTATCAGCATTTCAATTTATGATATTTTGGATAATCAAAAACTCATTTTTTTAATTTTTAAATGTGACGTACCAGCACAGCTATCAGTAGATAAGAGTTAGGAAATGAGAATATATCCAAATATAACAATGACAAATAGTTCATGAAATTCCTTGACTTTATTCTTCATATAGCATTGTTCTAAGTATTGTGATATATCCATTCACTCTGTGAAATGTACCACTTGGTTGTTTAGTGTTTCCACTTTGAACAGTACTTTTACTACTAGCTCAGGATTTAGTATTAAAGCTCCTCTCCTCTCCTCTACTTTAGCCTAGATAGGTAGGCTAGGTCTAAATACCTTATAAATATACATAGATGATAGCATGGTTTTAGGGCCCAGTGGTTCTCAAACTTTGGTAATATCCTGTTGCCCTCCCCTTCCATTTATTATTAACTTACAGAATATATGCTTATTTTTTTTTTACCAGTTTCTGATGTTCCTACACAAATGATTATAACACCCAAGCCCAAACCTCCAGCAGGTGATAGGATTGTGACAACAGTTTGAAGTGCATCCCACACAATATATTTGTGATGTAAAGGTTTTATCCTTTTCTTTACTTTACATCCCAAACCATTCCTAAATGAAATCGAAAGATGAAATGTAATCCTAACCTCATCCATTAGGTAAGCTGAAAACAACTGTAATGTTAGCCCATCATATCATACAAAGGTTAAATAACCTTCACCACCTGAGCATTCCTGTTTAGTAAGAATGGATGCTGTTTTCTTGTCTGGCTTTGAAGGGCTGGCTTCATCTGCAGCCTGGCCATGCAGATATATGTGTTTCTGACAGTCAGGTTCAGAGTTTAAATGCTGCCTGATGTTTGTCCCCCCCCCCCCCCCCCCGGTCATTCTGCAGATGGTTTGAGCATGGATGTAACAGTCTTCATTTTTTTTTTTAGAAATGTCCAAAATATAAGACAAGACTAATGGCTGCATGGTCATATGAAAAGCATTTCAAACTGTCATAATGGTGGTCCTAGTTTGTACCCTGCCAGCTTCCATTGCCATACGGCAAGAGGTTGGGACTGGGACATAAACATTTATAAAGGAAAATCTAAAAAGTATAAAACAAAAAAAATTTAAAAGAAAAATATTAAAAAATCATTTTTTTTTAAACAAAGCTTATCTAAAGAGGAAGAACTCTGCCCTTAAAACTATTTCTATCAATAATCTACAAGTAACTTCCCTTATTAGATCTCAAGCAAAATAGTTAATTACCAATAATTAATTGACTATTTGTTGTTTTTTTTTAAAATGATTTATGTTTAGTGAGTTACATTAATAATTTTTCAAAGTATCAATTTGATCTGAGAATGCGTGAAGGAGAAATAGCGCTAACAATTATTAAAGATGACTAAACCCAACAAATTTAGCCATATCTGTGAATTTTGAAGGATTAGTTTCCCTTGTCGACACCATGTTGGTATCAAACAAAATAATTAATTACCAGCAATAAATCGACTAATTGGTTACTTTCTTTTATTGATTCATGTCTTGTCTATGCCTATGAATAATTGTGCGAAGTTTCAACTTGATTCAAGAATAGGTGTTGGAGAAATAATGTGTACACATATTTTACCAGAGAGACAGACAGAGTGAGTTCAAATAAGCTTTGTAAAAAATCTAGATTGTCTCTAGGTCTACTATGTCAGGTCATATCAAGCAGTTTAAAGGGATTCAGTATTTAGATTTTTTTTTTTCAAAACTACATTTTTTTGTTATTTAATATTTTTGTTAAGGGCTGCTAATAGTTAACCAATATTATCTCGCCTCTCTTACTAAATCTGGTCACTAGACAAAGTCATAGGTCATACTATAGTCATACTATAGTCAAGGATTTTTCAATATCTCCATAATAACTCTATTAGATAGGCCTATTGACTAGATGATAGATCATTCAAACTGTCACACAAATCTAGATAGTCTAGAGATAGGTAGATCTAATTTCTCTACATCTATATATTTAGATCTGTCTCTATAGAGATCTACATCTACCACCACTGCACCACTAGTTGTCCTAGATTTAGTCAAATTACAATCTAGCTAGAGATCTTGTATATATGATATAGTCTTATTATATAGTCTAGAATCTAGAGTGGAGTTCATTAAAACTAAGTCAAGAGTCTATTCAAGTTAAAGTTCTAGATCTAGATTCTAGAGAATCTCTATACATAATAGTTAATAGATCTAGTCTAGATTTAGACCCTCTAGAGAGTCTAAGTCTAGTGTGAGTGTGTGAGTAGTAGGCCTAAGTCTAGTTTGACATCTAGATCTAGATAGGCATATAGTAATCTAGACTTAAGTCACTTTAGACAAGATATTTCTAGCTAAACCGGGGGAGGGTGGGGTGCTGATTTGTGATTAGGTCAGGTTCAATTCATCTTCAGATCTCAATTCAAAGAATTATTTTTAAAGAAAGGGAACTCGTCTGTCTCAGACAAACTGTGGCCAGTGTGGGTCGAGGGTTTGAACACAAAAAGACTTACTAAGAGTAAGAGTAGTAAAAAAGTAAGAGTAAGAGTTCTTATTTAGTTATTAAGAGTAAGACTAGTAAGTAAGAGTCTCTAGACTAGTCTAGATCTAGCAGAATCACTAAACTGAACTCTAAAGACTTTATCTAAGTTAACTAAGTAAGAATCTAGATCTAGCTCTAGAGTCTTAGATCTCTAGAATCGAGATTTTACTGATGTGCTGACGTTTTTTTACGTAACATCATAGAGTTAGAGATCTAATCGATCTATCATTTTGAGCTTGACCGAGTCCTAAGTCTCTAAGAATAATAATTGTTGAAGTGCCTACTAGAGTAATCTAGACTATTTTTTAGACTCTCTAAGTCTAAGTTACTGAGTCAGTTACTCTAAACATGATCATACCCTAATAAATTATCTCCTTACCCTATCAGAGCCACTATTGAATAAGAATCAAAGCCTTCAGTTGTGTGTGTGTGTGACAGTTCTTTAACTGATAAGGAAGTCTCCTCACTTTCTGGTCTGTTTACAAACAATATGGCCACCTTCGTAATTATTGAAGTTCTATAATATTCCCCAGCAGAAGCGAAGGGGAGTTATGGTTGAGCATTGTGGAGCTATTTAAGGGGTCATCCATTTCTGTAGCCTGGATGAAACAATTTAAGTGGCTCGTTGTTTCCCTTTATTTATTCCAAGTTTTGTTTTTCCACAACGTGGGTAGCCACATAAAAAAAAAAAAAAATAAGGGAGAAGAAAAAAATAAGAAAAATAGTACACCTAATAAGATTGATGTTATCATTTATCATAGTTAGCCTACGTTATGTAGAACGCTTAATACTGAACGGCGGCCGAATCAAGAGATGTGAATGATTTGAACTACACTATTAATTATAGCTTAGAACACCCACTTCCCCTCCCCTATCTAATTAAAATTGACATATTGATCAATATTCATATACAATTCATTCAATAGTACTGCACTAGTTTAATATATATGTTAATATTTTATCTTTAAAATATGTTCTAAATTGTATATCATTTTAAGTTCATTTTAACCTGAACATCATTGACGTCTCGATGGTCCATGGTTGGAACACTATCAGCTGCCTTACCCCGCATTCCTGCAATAATCTTAATGAAGGAACATCTGAAATTAGTAAAGCGCACATAAATGTTTTTACAGTCTGTCATAAACTTTTTCTACTTTTTCTATTTTGTAAATATTCTAAACAAGGGTGGACTGGGCGCTAAAAATCGGCCCTGGCATTAATTACTATTATCCTACATCTTTCGTGCCATTTGATGGGTATTCATCAAAAACTGAACTTAATGCATGCGTAGGTTTACGTACCGTATTGTATTGCTACATGTATTCATTCATTTTTTTTTATTATTCCTTCTGTTTCTTGTTCACTTCGTGTAGAAATACATGAACATTTTCTGTTTTCTTTTCCCAAATTACTGATACAACTGACGAAGTACTTTGCAGCTTTAAACGTGAAAAAAAAATGCAAAGTTTAAACTGGAAATACGATATCTTATACAGGGCCGAGATACGATAACAGTGCAATTAGGACAGGAAAAAGAATGTTTTTATTTTAAATCTATATTATTAAACAAAGCATGTGAGCAATGAATTATGGCCCATATCTAGTTACCCTCACCCTTACCTTATACTCTATATTATCTCAGTCACTATGAGTTTACTTTAAAAACACAAAAGCTCACCAAAGTTGAGACGTTATTAATGGATGATCCTTTACAGAATTACAAAGGGAAAAAAAAGATTGGAAGGGGAGAGGATCGAGAGAATTAATTGTTTTGATCTTGAACGAGTTATCTTTCTTTTACTATTTTATTGTGTGTAACTATCTATTATGTAAAGCAGAATGTTTGGCGTATGTATGTATGTATGTTTGTATGTCTCCGTATAGAAATAAAAACCGCTTGACAAAGCATGATAAAACTTGGCAGAAATGTTCTTTGGGTACCAGCTTAGACCGTAGTGTATGTATTGTGGCCAGAGGCGGACTGGGTATCAAAATCAGCCCGGGCATTACCATATAAACCGGCCTACAAATGGCATGTCATATATTTTCGGTGGGGGGGGGGGATTTTAACCCCACTTCGCAATGTATATATATTAGTATGTGTGTGTATGTAATTAATCTTCATTACATTCTGATCTTTCATTCTTTCAAACGTTTTTTCTACTCTAGAATACTCTCTTTTTTTATAATTAGTGGAAAGAGAGTACACACCTCCAAGGGACAGGTAGGGAGTCCAGGGGAGCGCTGCGAGCGAGCTCCAGTGGGGTTCGGGACGAAGCCCCGGAACCAAGCATTATTTTTGGTATTTTAAGCTTTAAAAATGCATATTCTGAGGTATCTACAGTGCAATTAGCCTTCTACTCTTCCGCTAAAAAAAATTCAAAAACCAAATCTGCTATTCAATGTCCAGCGACTGGTAGAAAATGGTAAAATGCTTTAGTTTTTGTATTGGAAAGGGAAACCACAAAACCCCTTTTGGCTACGCTCATGAAATCTGGAAACTGTAGTTTGCTTACGTTGGCTGCACTGGGGCAGTAAGTAAAGTTTCCCTTTCAGACAATGAGGTCTGAGGCAAGTGATGGTTTGAAGACCCTCCCCTCCCGGCTAAGCCCATGTATTATATTATAGGTGAAAGCAGCCTAATTCTCTACAAAATATATAAAGTTTGATAACGCATCAGAAACTGGATGTATGCATTCGTATGATTACAAAATGTATTCTATTTATACATGTATTTAGTCTGAAAACTATAAACAATAGCTAGCAGCCTAATGAGTTTGAAGCTTTTTGGTATTACTTATAGATAACAGACGTTTCTTCAAAAAATAAGATTGTTACGTCTTACGCATTTCATGAGTCAATCTAGTCATGCATGTTGATCTGTGACTTAAAATATGCTAAATCATTTGTTTTCCTGGCTGACTCAGACAACCCATTCCATTAAGAGAAAGCAGAACGGTTAGAGAGGCACTTACTTAATGTGAAAAGCTCTTTCTTCCTCCTCGAACATTCTCAAAAACGCGATTTGTATATGAATAAATCATGACCAATTATTTAAAATATAAATCTCTTTTCATTAAATATTGGATGTGACAGCTCTATATAAATTATTGTTATTATTGTAATCATTTTCATCATTAATGACTTCATACTAAGCATTATTTTTCCATTAATTGTAATAGTATAAAAATTGATACAAATCTAGATTAAATAATGTTTTTGTAAGTCTTAAGTGTAGTATTTTTAGATCTATGTTACTAAAAATAAACAAAAACAAAAAACTTGCTTTTTCTTTTTAAATCGCAGAAAGTAGAGCTTTATACCCATATTGAGCTGTGAATAAGTAGGGTGTTTTGCAATTTTGCGGCTGTGTGTATGTGTTAAAGTTAATTTCTATTAAGTATTGTTAAAGAGCTAACTGTCGCGCCTTTTTTTTATTATTTGCTGCGTCATATCAATGTTTTCTAACTTAACCTCTCTCATCCCCCTTTTTGGTTAAATTTCATTGGAACCATTAAAAGACGGGGGAGGGAAGGAGCACAAAAAAAAAAACGATTAGGCCAAACACAATCTCGAAGACATCAAAGCAGTCCATGCCGCTCGTGCATAGCAGAAAGTACGGTCTAACGTTTTGCAAATGATAATACGTCTTTAAATACGTACAGTGTATAGTGTTGTTTTTTTTTTTTTTTTTTTGTATATTCTTGTTGAATTTCAAACAAAATTAATTGTAACAATAATTTACAAAAAAAAAAAAAACAAGAAAACTTGTTCGGGCCTTTGTGTCTTGCTGCTGTCCCTTTTTTTTTAAGTTGTCTGCATTAACATTTTTTTTTCTTTGGTCGCGACCAGACCGGACATTTGGTACCGGCCCACCGGGCATTTGCCCGTTTGCCCATATAGCCAGTCGCCCCTGATTGTGGCCCTAAAGAAAAAAAAAAGACCAACTCTATTACAGCTATAGTATTTTATGGATCTAGGCCATGTTTAAAATGTTGACATGAGAAAAGATCGAAAGGATTTAGATCTAGATCTAATTTTAAGAAATACACTTTGCGCAGATAGATTTTTACTTTGACACATGAAAATACAAAAGAAGATCCATTGATTTCATTATATAGCCTATAATAAAATTAACCTTCAAATTTGTGTTTAAAAACATTTTTTACATACATTAGCTCCTTATATCTATGACTACAGATTTCCTGACGAACATTGAAAGAGGGCAAGTCAAACCAACCACCACAGTGAAGTGCGAGGCTAGAAATGTCGATCCCAGCATTCTGTCGCACATGTGAATAAAAGCAAAAACCTGAATGCAGATAGCAATTTTCACTGGGTAGCTCCCAAGGAGCCTCTATTAAGGGAGTCTATTTCTCCAACATTTAAATATTCATAGTGTTATAAACCTGGTGGTGGCACAGAGAGGGGTAGTGGTGTGTGTGTAGTCAGCCGACGCAAATCGCCCCAGGCCAGAGCTAGACGAGCGGTCAACCGTGACGAGTTACGACGGTCAGCCGAGACGAGTGTCAACACGGCGGTTCGGGAAAGATCGACGTCGTGAACAGAGCTCAGGAGCGTCACGAGAGTTGTAGTCATCTGACCACCTGGAAACGTCGAGCGGCGTTCTGTCCGGTTCGAGAAGCCCAGTAGGGACCCTATATAAGAGAGGAGGTGTCGCAGTCAAGATGGTCGAGAAAAGGGGCTCAATACAGCAAGGTTCAGAAAGGAGGTTCACGACAGGAGTCCATAACACGGTCGACTACAGCACAGTTCGGCGGTGTGGTTCTGTACGGAGCATTACGACGGTTCAGTGCGGAGTACTATCAAGTACAGTTGAGAAGAACGACGTCTTGATCTTGGTCTGCGATTGAGTCCGACACAACGAGCCTAGTGTGTGAAGTCAGTCCTGAACTGTTGAACCCAGTGCAAGCCCGGAACGAGACGGAGAGGCCAGTGCAAGAGTTGATACGGCGGTACGGTGTTATCGAAGAGATATTTGTACAGTGTACGTGTTGCCAATTGTACAGTATTGGCTGTTATTTATTCAACTATTAAAGTGTTACGTTACTTTGGAGCCCTGAGTTGTCAAGTTCTTTAAGTTGGTGGTGTATGGTGCAGTTTGCAGAGAGCCTGGATAGTGAGATTCGTAACAATATAATAGATCAATTCGCATCCGCTAAAGGCACTTTTGGCTATCATATAGTTTTTCATAATAATAGTTTTGGATCAATAAGACTGCACTTTGAAATTACTATTTAAAAAAGCATGACACAAAATACACATCGACAAGAATTAAATGTGAAGAAATTCTTTTCAAAAGATTTGGCTCCTATACAATGAACAAAGTAAAGACGTAAGTTTGTGATGCCCAATTTTTTGACAGAGTTCACTGGTGCTTCGAGCCCACAATAAAGTGAATTTGTTTCCCCTTCTCGGTAAATCGTTTTAAAAAATGTAAATTCGTTGATTTAGAATGTAGCAGAATTTCGGGCTATAGAAAGTCCAGGTGGTTAGCCCTGAAACATTCCGGGGAGACACTATTTACATTATATCCTACTTTGAAATCATATTTCTTTTCGCAGGAGAAGTGTCCAAAACCAACCAAAACAAAAGCTTCTTTGAAAATCCGTGTGATGAATTGTGGTCTCATTTTGTACACAGCATATCTATGCGGCTATATTCCATGCAGAAGTTTATCGAGGGCTAGAATGTCAGTGCTCTTGAAGTATTTTCTGCCATTGACGGATTGGTTCAGAAATGAAACTTGAAAAGGTTCCTCCTCCGCATGGATGACGCGAGTTGGTTAGAAAAAAAGGGATGTAGCAGCGACAAACGTTAACGAAAATAATGCCGAGTGCCGGGTATTTCAGAGAGAGAAGCGACCTACTCGACAGAATGACGCTTTCAGGTGGATTGCACAGAAAGATGATCTATCATGGAAAACGTTTCAGAAAGCCTGAAATTATTTCAATTATTGTGTGTACATTACATTGTGGTGTTTTGTAATAACATCCAAGTTGTTGAAAAAAAAATATTGCTAGACAAAAGTCTGTTCTGTTTACGTTCCATGATCGCCACGTGTCCCGCTTTGTCCCCCCACCAAATATCTGTCTGGTCACCTTAGATAGGAGGATATCATTGGGGGGGGGGGGGAACCTAAAGAAACTGGTTTTCTTTCCGTTTGGCTATCATCACCCGTTGGATTTCACTCCTCCCCCCTCATCCGGCGACAGCACTGCCACGGTCATTTTTTTTTTCAATCAAAGAGAGATAATAGGAGAAATACAAATTCAAAGAATATTATGTCTAGTAGTCTCCCCTACACTAGTAAAGAAAGAATGGAAATTCAATTCATTGTTTTTTTCATCGTATTTAAGCATCTCTCAAATACTATCATTTATTTCCCTTTTTCGATAACAAAAATAATAGTTTATTTCCAATAATTAATGAACTAATTTTTTAAATTTTTTGATTGATTCATGTTTTGGTAGGTACAATCTGAAATTGTGTTGTGTGTCGCACTTGGAACACTAAGGCCAGCACAAGTGAACAAGAGCTCCCTTTCACCAGCCTGAATTGGACAGCGAGTTCCTCCTTCCCTCCACCCTGTCTGACGGGGGGTGAGCCTCGGGGTTAAACTTAGAGTTTGTTTTGCGTTCACTTCCAATGGACATGGACACTCCCGACTCGTGGACTAGAGACGCGAACCACTGGTACCCCTGCCATGTTCCTTTAATGTACCAGGCTGACCGTGCGGGACTCGCCATTTATGTAACGGCCCCTTGAGGGACGGCGCCTGGACGTTGACAGATTGCTGCGGGAACTCTTTTTCATCCCCGCACAGTGCAATGAAGATACTCTCGCACCCTCTTAGGCACTCCAGCGGGAGCCTTGTTTCGCCACCCATTAGGCCTAGTCGTCCCCTCTCACGACCGTTTCCACCCGGGCGCCACGATGAGGCAGGGCAGCAAGCCCGGGTGTTAGATACAATAAATCATTGTTTAGTTTCAATTCATTTGAGAACGGGCGTGGGTGAACTAACGTGTACAAAATGGTACCAGGCAGACAGACAGACAGAGTGACTTGATCTAAGATTTGTAAAACAATGTTCTTTCACCAATGAAATCAAGATGAACTTATGATTGGCAAACTGTACTCTGCCCCAGATGAGCAAGTGTTTTCTTTATGTTCCCACTCTAAGAAACTAGAAGGCTGAGTGTGACAATAACGTAAATGTAGGCTACTAAAAGACATTGCCATAAATGTAGATCTATAACAAATAATACTGTCCTTACATACAATTCAGTTGCGAATCCTTTCAAGTACTAATGTTATGGCGCTAAATATTTGTAGGCCTACGTCTCCTACAAGATAATAAGCCACTATCTTCCAATATTAGTCATAGGTATGAATGTACTGAGCCCCTTCGCAGCATGGCTGCTACGCCACTACCATATCTCAATTTTATGAGCCAGTTTGTGCCAACCCGTAGCACTACCCTAAATGACAAGAGAACACCCCCCCCCTTATAACGCGTGATAACTAGTTAACTAATTAAAATCAAAAGGCCTAAAGGAATTAAATCTGTTTATAAATATATTCATTATTGTAAATTATCAAAGCCCAGAATCCGCCCTTGATATTTATTGGGATACTGTAACACACATTTAGTTCATAATTTGTAGCAGGACTTTCGTTTGATTGTTCTTTGTCGTATGCATACAGAGTATGTCCCAATAAATGGAAATATTTTTTTTTTTGCTATTGGTAGGATGTGATATAATATTAGAAGAACTTTTAATAGCTTCTAACAATCGGCCTGCTCAGTCATCCGTTCGCGTTAATATGTTTCACCTAGCGAGTAACTTTTTTCTGGGTGTCAAAGAATTTAAGTTCCTGTTTCAGTTTTTCCTTTTAATAATAAAAACAGCATGTTATATATGTCATGTATCAATACGTATTATGACGTCATTAGTCTTTAGTGGCACCATGTTGGTCATGGGCGTAGCCAGGATTTTTTTTCGGGGAGGGTTTTGCCGACCCCCCTACACCCGCGAAAAAAAATTATATATATATATATATGTGTGTGTGTGTGTGTACCTAATTAATCTTTATTACATTCTGACCCTTTCGGAAGACGTTTATTGTAGACTACCCGCCCTTGCTAGCAAGGGGGCCTGGGGGAGTTCGCAGCGCTCCCCCAGCGCGGGGCAAAGCCCCGCCGCCGAGCACTATTTCTGGTATTGAAAGCCAACAAAATGCATATTCTGAGGTATCTACAGTGCATTATCTTGCTATTAAAAAGTTTTATTTCAAAAACCTAATGTGCTATTCTTACTGACTTTAAACCCTCTCGCGCCGTTCGGCTCATTTTCCGGCAAGCTGTTTCCGCAACTCTTATTTTGCGTAATTAATTTTGTCGGAAAACATGTCCCGCAAAATCTCATGCGACGCTCTGTCACAACCTTACTAAGGATTCGACTCCCAGTTCGGCATATGATTTCTTTGATTTAGACTCGATCTCTATGACTGACTCCTAAAATCTGTCTTATCCATCTTTGTTGAGACACATTTAATGATTTTCAATTTCGGCAGAAGACTATTCACCATGGGCGTAGCCAGGATTTTTTTTCGGGGAGGGTTTTGGGGGGGGGGGGAATTCCCCCCCCCCCCCCCGACCCCCCCCCCCGCGAAAAAAAAATTATATATATATATATATATATATATGTGTGTGTGTGTGTACATAATTAATCTTTATTACATTCTGACCCTTTCGGAAGACGTTTATTGTTTATTGTAGACTCCCCGCCCTTGCTAGCAAGGGGGTCTGGGGGAGTTCGCAGCGTTCCCCAGCGCGGGGCGAAGCCCCGCCGCCGAGCACTATTTCTGGTATTGAAAGCCAACAAAATGCATATTCTGAGGTATCTACAGTGCATTATCTTGCTATTAAAAAGTTTTATTTCAAAAACCTAATGTGCTATTTTTATTGACTTAGACCCTCTCGCGCCGTTCGGCGCATTTTCCGGCAAGCTGTTTCCGCAACTCTTATTTTGCGTAATTCATTTTGTCGGAAAACATGTCCCTCAAAACCTCATGCGACGCTCTGTCACAACCTTACTAAGGATTCGACTGCCAGTTCGGCATATGATTTCTTTGATTTAGACCCGATCTCTATGACTGACTCCTAAAATCTGTCTTAGCCATCTTTGTTGAGACACATTTAATGATTTTCAATTTCGGTAGAAGACTATTCACACTTAATTAATGGAGCCCAAGCCACTGGTAGAAATTTGTAACCTTTCTTGACTACGCTCTTGGAATTACATGCCTGTATTTCGCTTTGGATTTAATATGGAAAAGGAAAGTTTTTTCGTCAAATCATCTGTTGAGGGGTTTTAAACTAAAAAATCTCTGGGGTTTTTTTTTTGTTTTGTTTTTAATTCAAAACCCCATTTAGCTACGATCATAGAATTTGGTGACTGTAGTTTGCTTTAAAATAATATTGAAGAGAGAGGTTTTCATCTCTAAACGCTATGTAGGGGAATTTTAAACTCAAAACCATCTGGAGGGGTTTTAAACTTTAAAGAAAAAGCCATCTGGAGGAGGGGGATTTAAACTCAAAACCCCTTTGGCTACGCTCATAGATTTTATAGTGTATAATTTGCTTTTTTTTTAATATTGAAGAGGTACTTTTTAGCTTCAAACCCCAACTGGAAAGGGGAGGGGGGTTAAACTCAAAACCCCTTTAGCTACGCTCATAGAATTTTGAGTGTGTAATTAGCTTTTTTTATATTGAAGATGGGGTTATCGTAAATTTTGGATGGGGTTTTAAAATCAAAATCTTCCTCAACTGTGCTGTTGGAATTTGGGGATTGTTGTTTGCATTTTTTTTTGTTTTGTTTTATAGAAGAGGGGGATTTAACTGCAAAAACCTCTGGTAGGGGGTTTAAAATTCAAAACCCCCTGTAGGGGGTTTTAAACTCAAAGCCCCCTGGTAGAGGGATTTGTATCTCAAAACCCCCTGATAGGGGTTTTTAAAATCTCAAAACCCCCTGGTAGGGGGATTTAAACTCAAAACCCCCTGGTAGAGGGTTTTTAACTCAAAACTGCCTCGGCTGTGCTGTGGTAAGTGATGATTTAGTATTAAAATCTCACCTAAAATAAACAAAATGAAAGCAAAAATTAGTCACTTAATTGCGGGGGGGGGGGATTTCATTTCGGGGTGGTTTGAACCCCAAGAACCCCCCCCTGGCTACGCCCATGCTATTCACACTTAATTAATGGAGCCCAAGCCACTGGTAGAAATTTGTAACCTTTCTTAACTACGCTCTTGGAATTACATGCCTGTATTTCGCTTTAGATTTTATATCGAAAAGGAAAGTTTTTTCGTCAAATCATCTGTTGAGGGGTTTTAAACTAAAAAATCTCTGGGGTTTTTTTTTTGTTTTGTTTTTAATTCAAAACCCCATTTAGCTACGATCATAGAATTTGGTGACTGTAGTTTGCTTTAAAATAATATCGAAGAGAGAGGTTTTCATCTCTAAACGCTATGTAGGGGAATTTTAAACTCAAAACCATCTGGAGGGGTTTTAAACTTTAAAGAAAAAGCCATCTGGAGGAGGGGGATTTAAACTCAAAACCCCTTTGGCTACGCTCATAGATTTTATAGTGTATAATTTGCTTTTTTTTTAATATTGAAGAGGTACTTTTTAGCTTCAAACCCCAACTGGAAAGGGGAGGGGGGTTAAACTCAAAACCCCTTTAGCTACGCTCATAGAATTTTGAGTGTGTAATTAGCTTTTTTTATATTGAAGATGGGGTTATCGTAAATTTTGGATGGGGTTTTAAAATCAAAATCTTCCTCAACTGTGCTGTTGGAATTTGGGGATTGTTGTTTGCATTTTTTTTTGTTTTGTTTTATAGAAGAGGGGGATTTAACTGCAAAAACCTCTGGTAGGGGGTTTAAAATTCAAAACCCCCTGTAGGGGGTTTTAAACTCAAAGCCCCCTGGTAGAGGGATTTGTATCTCAAAACCCCCTGATAGGGGTTTTTAAAATCTCAAAACCCCCTGGTAGGGGGATTTAAACTCAAAACCCCCTGGTAGAGGGTTTTTAACTCAAAACTGCCTCGGCTGTGCTGTGGTAAGTGATGATTTAGTATTAAAATCTCACCTAAAATAAACAAAATGAAAGCAAAAATTAGTCACTTAATTGCGGGGGGGGGGATTTCATTTCGGGGGGGGTTTGAACCCCAAGAACCCCCCCCTGGCTACGCCCATGCTATTCACACTTAATTAATGGAGCCCAAGCCACTGGTAGAAATTTGTAACCTTTCTTAACTACGCTCTTGGAATTACATGCCTGTATTTCGCTTTAGATTTTATATCGAAAAGGAAAGATTTTTCGTCAAATCATCTGTTGAGGGGTTTTAAACTAAAAAATCTCTGGGGTTTTTTTTTTGTTTTGTTTTTAATTCAAAACCCCATTTAGCTACGATCATAGAATTTGGTGACTGTAGTTTGCTTTAAAATAATATCGAAGAGAGAGGTTTTCATCTCTAAACGCTATGTAGGGGAATTTTAAACTCAAAACCATCTGGAGGGGTTTTAAACTTTAAAGAAAAAGCCATCTGGAGGAGGGGGATTTAAACTCAAAACCCCTTTGGCTACGCTCATAGATTTTATAGTGTATAATTTGCTTTTTTTTTAATATTGAAGAGGTACTTTTTAGCTTCAAACCCCAACTGGAAAGGGGAGGGGGGTTAAACTCAAAACCCCTTTAGCTACGCTCATAGAATTTTGAGTGTGTAATTAGCTTTTTTTATATTGAAGATGGGGTTATCGTAAATTTTGGATGGGGTTTTAAAATCAAAATCTTCCTCAACTGTGCTGTTGGAATTTGGGGATTGTTGTTTGCATTTTTTTTTGTTTTGTTTTATAGAAGAGGGGGATTTAACTGCAAAAACCTCTGGTAGGGGGTTTAAAATTCAAAACCCCCTGTAGGGGGTTTTAAACTCAAAGCCCCCTGGTAGAGGGATTTGTATCTCAAAACCCCCTGATAGGGGTTTTTAAAATCTCAAAACCCCCTGGTAGGGGGATTTAAACTCAAAACCCCCTGGTAGAGGGTTTTTAACTCAAAACTGCCTCGGCTGTGCTGTGGTAAGTGATGATTTAGTATTAAAATCTCACCTAAAATAAACAAAATGAAAGCAAAAATTAGTCACTTAATTGCGGGGGGGGGGGGATTTCATTTCAGGGGGGGTTTGAACCCCAAGAACCCCCCCCTGGCTACGCCCATGCTATTCACACTTAATTAATGGAGCCCAAGCCACTGGTAGAAATTTGTAACCTTTCTTAACTACGCTCTTGGAATTACATGCCTGTATTTCGCTTTAGATTTTATATCGAAAAGGAAAGTTTTTTCGTCAAATCATCTGTTGAGGGGTTTTAAACTAAAAAATCTCTGGTTTTTTTTTTTGTTTTGTTTTTAATTCAAAACCCCATATAGCTACGATCATATAATTTGGTGACTGTAGTTTGCTTTAAAATAATATTGAAGAGAAAGGTTTTCAACTCTAAACGCTCCTTAGGGGAATTTTAAACTCAAAACCATCTGGAGGGGTTTTAAACTTTAAAGAAAAAGCCATCTGGAGGAGGGGGATTTAAACTCAAAACCCCTTAGGCTACGCTCATAGATTTTATAGTGTGTAATTTGCTTTTTTTTATATTGAAGAGGTACTTTTTAGCTTCAAACCCCAACTGGAAGGGGGAGGGGGGTTAAACTCAAAACCCTTTTGGCTACGCTCAGAGAATTTTGAGTGTGTAATTTGTTTTTTTTATATTGAAGAGGGGGTTATCGTAAATTTTGGATGGGGTTTTAAAATCAAAATCTTCCTCAACTGTGCTGTTGGAATTTGGGGATTGTTGTTTGCATTTTTTTTGTTTTGTTTTATAGAAGAGGGGGATTTAACTGCAAAAACCTCTGGTAGGGGGTTTAAAATTCAAACCCCCCTGTAGGGGGTTTTAAACTCAAAGCTCCCTGGTAGAGGGATTTGTATCTCAAAACCCCCTGATAGGGGTTTTTAAAATCTCAAAGCCCCCTGGTAGGGGGATTTAAACTCAAAACCCCCTGGTAGAGAGTGTTTAACTCAAAACTGCATCGGCTGTGCTGTGGTAAGTGATGATTTAGTATTAAAATCTCACCTAAAATAAACAAAATGAAAGCAAAAATCAGTCACTTAATTCCGCCCCCCCCCAGGTGGGGGGATTTCATTTCGGGGGGGGGGTTGAACCCCAAGAACCCCCCCCCTGGCTACGCCCATGATGTTGGTCGTCATCAACCTTTTATCTAGTGCAGTGATTACGACGATTAAAGAGATATACACCACAAAACTAATTGCCTGCAGTCTCCTAAGTAGATAAAGAAATAGCCCATAGAACCATTGGAGAAATCACAGATCTGGGCTTTGACCATTACGGAACATAGGCGAATCATCAAGTTCTCCATTAGAGACTCTGATTCATGTGTGGGAAGAGGCGCATATATGAGGTGCCATTATAGAAAAAAGCTCGCTGTAAAGTCCTTACTACATACCTTCAATTATTCCAAATTATTGTGTTTGAGTCATTCTCTGGCACATACAGGTTCGATATTCGTAAAAGGGAAAAAAGAGAAAGAAAATGAAACAAGGTTTATGAAGTGATCCACACACGGACTTTGATCTTTACATCTTAGAAGGAGGCGCGGTGGCTGAGAGACAAAACGCTTGACTTCCGAACAGAATATCCCAGGTCCAAATCCTAGTGAAGACTGGGATTTTTAATTTCGGGATCTTTGGGCGCCTCTGAGTCCACCCAGCTGACATTAGTTAGGGTAAAGTAAAGGTGGTTGGTCGTTGTGCTGGCCACATGGCACCCTCGTTAACCGTAGGTCGCAGGAAACAGATGACCTTTACATCATCTGCCTTATAGACAACAAGGTCTGAAAGGGGAACTTTTCCTCTTACAAATTACAATAACTAATGCTATTGAATAATAATAATAATAATATTCGACTTAAACACTTTATTTATTTTATGAAGTGTTCCGACTTTTTTATTATTTAAATTTGTAAGATGGTGTGTTTTTATGAAGTAAAAATATCTGCTTGCATTGCTAATTTAAAAAATAAAATGTTTCGGTTTCAGAAACGAAAAAAAGTAGCCCTTACATCAGAACTTCCAAAGATCTAAAATATTATGATGTCGGATTTTCGTTATCGTTTCTAGTTTTCGCGATCTAAAAAAGAAAGACGGACAGATGGGCGGACAGGACAGATGGGCGGACAGGACAGATGGGCGGACAAACAGATCATTGCATTAGCAAAACCGGATTTACGATAGTGCAAGACTTTGCAGCCGCCCGGATGATACCCTTAGAGGGGGCCTCAACATTTAAAATTAAATTAACAAAAAAAATGGCATTGTACACTTTTTCTTCACAGAGTGTATTCATATCTAGGTGCAAAAATATAATTAAATACATTTACATTAAATTTGAAGAGCACAGGGTGGGGGGCCATTAAGGTCCTTGATAAATATTTATTTATTTACATTTGATTAGAGTAACACCTGTAGTAAAATCATTAAATTTAGAAACCCTTCAGGATAGAAGACTTAAAAGTAAAGTAGCAATTATACATAAAATACTGAACCATAATTTTCAAATACAAAAAACAAAACATAATAAAATACTCAAAAAGACACAAAGATATAGGCACACTAGTTATTCCATAGGCAAGAACAAATTTGTGCAAATACTCCTTCTTCCCTAGTGCAATTAGAGCATGGAATGGGTTGCCTGAATCAGCAGGGAAAACCAACAAATTGGCAGAGCTTAAGTCATAGATTAAGATGTATGACTAAATTGACCTAGGGATACTTAACGTGTGTATTTTATAAGATAAGATCAAATTACCGGCGGAAGTGAAAGCTAAATTATTATATTATTGAGTTCCTTGATGAAATGTTGTCATTTCTTTCATTATTTCATTTATTTTTACTTATTTTAATTTTAAACCTTTTAAACCACTGAGATTTCATATACGTGATTCCGTAATCAGGTCTGCAGCGCCAAATGACGTCACATCGTCTGCTTCAACCGTATGGAGGTAGAGCAGGAGGGGAGGTTACCAGGTACACAAGATGTGGTTCAACAAGTAGTTTTGTTCCACCACGGCGGCGCCGTCACAGTCGTCTGACAAAAGGGGGGAAGGGGTGGGGAATACATTGAGCATTGCAAGTTAATGGTACGAGATCCGTAACATTCTTTTTTTGGCTCCTTCCGTGTTAAAATTGGCAGCTTCTATTAGCGTGACGCTTTTTGTGAACGCCTGCACTAAAAGCTACCAACTGTTAAGATTGAGCTCCATTATGGAAGTTATAGGGCAACATTTTCCAGAAAGATTTTCCATATTAATCCTCTCTAGCTTAGATTGTCTTAGCTTAGTATTGTGATGGGACATGCTAGAAAAGTGATCTGGTTTTTAGCTGCTTATAAGAGGTTCTCGAGTTCAAAATCTAATGGAGCTTTTAATTAAGTGAATGCATTTGTTTATGTATGCCTAGTTGAAACTTTCAGATTGGTTTTAGTATCAACCAGATTTTGTCTTTTTTTTTTTTTTTGAGCTGGACAGACATTCTCTTTCGTTGAGCTGGATTTAAGACATTCTCTTTCTTTAAGACTAACATGTTTCAATTGATTTTTACATAAAATAATGTAACCCTAAATAATAAACAAGAGTATATGATGAAATACAAACTGAATTAAGTAATTAATTGGAATTGTTAATTGGAAGTATTTGTATCAATACCTTCAAGAAATCATTCAGTAATGTAAAGCCCCGCCGCCAAGCACTATTTCTGGTATTGAAAGCCAACTAAATGCGTATTCTGCACCTACAGTGCATTATTTTGCTATTAAAAAGTTTTATTTCAAAAACGTAATATGCTATTCTTACTGACTTAGACCCTCCCGCGCCGTTCGGCGCATCTGCTGGCAAGCTGTTTCAACAAAATTCTGTCACTGGCAATGTCTGAAACCTCTTCCCACCTGCTATGAGGACCTCCATGAAAGTGTAGCGCCAAGTTGTACTAGGATGTCATCGCAACTCTTATTATGCATAATTCATTTTGTCGGAGAACATGTCCCGCAAACCTCATGCGACGCTCTGTCACAACCTTACTAAGGGGTCGACTCCCATTTCGGCATATGATTTCCTTGATTTAGACCCGATCTCTATAACTGACTCCTAAAATCCGTCTTAGCCATCTTTGTAGAGCCACATTTAGTGCTTTTCAATTTCATTGCACTTTATTAATGGAACCCAGCCACTGGTAGACATGTGCAACTTCTCTTAACTACGATCTTGGAATTAGGTGACTATTTTACTTTAGATGTTATATCGAAAAGGGAAGTTTTATCGTCGAAATCATCTGTTGGGGGGGGGGGGGTTAAAACCTCAAAACTATCTTGAGGGGTTTTAAATTTATAAAAAATCCACCTGGGGGAGAGGGGTTGAAACTTAACCCCCCCCCCCCCCCATTGGCTTGGCTACGCTCAAAGAATTTGCTTTTTTTTATATTGAATAGGTATATTTTAGCATCAAACCCCTCTGAAGGGAAATTAACTCAAAACACCCAATAGGCTTGGCTACGCCCATAGCATTTTGATTGCGAGATATGTTTTTTTTTATTTTGAAGATTTATTTTTTAGCTTCAAACTCCACTGGCTGGGGGTTTAAACTAAAAAAAAAACTTTGGTTATGCTCATAGCATTTTGAGTGCGTAATTTGCTTTTTTTTTATATTGAAGAGGTATTTTTAGCTTCAAACCCAGCTAAAGAGGGGTTTAAACTCAATACCCCCTTTTGCTAAGCTCATACAATTTTGAATGTGTAATTTGCTTTCTTATATTGAAGAGGGGTTTATCGTAAATTTTGGAGAGGGGTTTAAAATCAAAATCTTCCTTAGATGTGCTCTTGGAATTTTGGGATTGTCGTTTGCATTTTTTTTTTGTTTTATAGAGAGGGGGATTTAAATGCAAATCCCCCTGGTTGGGGGTTTTAAACTCAAAACACCTTGGTACTGGGTTTCAAACTCAAAAACCCCCAGTAGGGGGTTTTAAACTCAAAGCCCCCTGGTATGGGGTTTCAAACTCAAAACCCCTTGGTAGGGGGTTTTACACTCAAAACCCCTGGTAGGGGGGTTTAAACTCAAAACCCCTTGGTAGGGGGTTTCAAACTCAAAACCCCTTGGTAGGGGGTTTTACACTCAAAACCCCTGGTAGGGGGTTTCAAACTCAAAACCCCTTGGTAGGGGGTTTTACACTCAAAACCCCTGGTAGGGGTTTTAAGCTCAAAACCCTGGTATGGAGTTTCAAACTCAAAACCCCTTGGTAGGGGGTTTCAAACTCAAAACCCCTTGGTAGGGGGTTTCAAACTCAAAACCCACTGGTAGGGGGTTTTAAACTCAAAACCCCCTTGGCTGTGCTAGGGCAAGTGATGGTTTAGTATTAAAATTTCACCTAAAATAAACAAAGTTAAAGAAAAAGATCAGTAACTAAACTCATTTTGGGGGGGGGGGGGTTGAACCCTAACCCCCCCCCCCCCGGCTACTCCCATGCTAGGAACTCTTCATAAAAGCCTGCCTGCTCAGTCACCCGATATGTATGATCCGGATACAAAATAAATCCATGAACGATTTTCATCCTAAGGTCTAGTGCTTTCTTTTTTTTTAAACATGTTATATGTCAGTTCCGGTTCCGGGATTTTCATTTCATTGTGATAATTGTGGAATATATATACCTATATATTATATATATTTGTACCGGGGAGGTTGTCCTAGCTGGCGCCATGATTATCGTCATCACATTTTTATCTAGTGCAGTGATCAGGATGACTTAACGCACTATAAACATATTTCACATGTATTCTCTCACGTACGAAGTTATGTATGTATAATGAGTATGCACCTAATACGGAAAACTTATAAAGTGAAGCAGAGAAATTACTAGCAATGCACTAGCAGAGCAGTTACTATTGCACAATAAGGAATAGTAGAAGCTGTACTTATACGTAAAAAAAAAGAAAAACTCTAATAGTAAAAAAAAAATGTTTTATGTATTATGTTAATAGTAACTTATTTACAAACTCATGGGCTGTACCTACGGGTCCGCTGTTTGGTAAACAAATGAAGGGGAAAAGACAGGTTTCGATATTTTCAGCACGAGAAGCTGTGAACTACAAACTATCAATACCAACAATGTACATGTAAACTTTAAACTTTGAAGTTTGATTACCTGCTATTCCTCACAGGCAAATGCATGAGGTCATGCTTGTAGCCTGACGTAAGCAGCGGGAGATCTGTTCGGCTGTTTAAGTCAAGGAGCGAAAGTGGACTCTTCAAACAGAAACAGGAGTGTAGAGCCAATGCCTCAATCCTAATCTCAATCCGTTGTCTTTATGGTTTCAATGTGCCTGGAGTCAACGCTGAGCCTTATCGCATATAATCGCAGTTAAATAGAAAGAAGACTTAAAACTCACGACTTTTTTTAAGAGGCTGTGTTCAATGTGTGTTTGCGCTCCATCATGGACATACGGTGGCAAGACCGCACTACAAACAGTGATGTTCTTGCGAACGCCGGTATGGACAGTGTAGAGAGGGTCTTCTTATGGTCCGACAGCAATTACGCTGGGCAGGGGACGTATCCTGTATGGGGGACGACCGTATGCCAAAGGCAGTCCTTTTTTTTTCTTGGGGGGTGGGGGGTAAGCTGATATGTGGTTGACGTAACAGAGGTACCAATGGGAAACGTTTGAAAGACCAGCTAAGGCGCCAACTTGCTTTAGCTGACTTTGAAGAGTGCACTTGGCTGCAGGCGGCTTCAGAACGAGATCACTTACAAAGGCCGCGGGATACACATTGGAGACCAATGAAACAATCCACTGCCGAGCACAGACGTTGACGGCGAAAAGTGAGTCTCAAATCGACCACGGGCGGACAATGCTGGCAAAATATATAGGTAGCCGCTGGGGCTGCATAGCCACGTAAAATACTGCACTCCTAATTTAATTCTCTGACTCGAAGACAAACTTTATTATCACTACATGACTGTTCCGCAGTTATTTTACTAATGAGAATATATTTTTAATGTAAACTAAGCAAAGACAATGCCTTCGATTCCGAGTGCAGTGCAACCTATTTAGCAATACCGTATAGTTGTTTGGTTATGTTAGATTTTCTTCCGTTGTCTTAGAAATGTTTCACAATACTTTTGAAATGGCTTGACTTAATCCTTTTGACTTCCAGCGGAACATAGTGCCACAAAAGTACTTTGCCATCGGACTGTGTTCTGGGCGATTCCCCCTCATTTGGGTACAGGTCCATTCTGCCTTCTTTGCCTCTTGGTCTACCGATCTTCTCCATGTTTGCTTTGGTTACTCGGATTTCTCTTCTTACACTGTGGTTTTAAGTCTTGCAATGTTGTCTGATACAGGAGTTGAAGCATAATGGTATAAGAGAGGAGTTATTTTTCTTTCTTTAATTTAATTTTGCTGATTTTTCTTATAAGGCATTTTACTTTTTCTTTGTATGATTTGTGCTTCTTCTTCGTCTTTTGTTTACCAAAACAAAATGTTTGTATTGAAAGTAATGTTTGGCGACCTCTTTGTTGTTTGTAGGCTTTGGCATTTCGTCTCTATCTAGATCTGGAACATTTTAAATAGCAATGGCAACGTTTCAATCACCATTCACCATTCAACGTTGTCAACTCTTTTGAAAAAAATATATTAATTCAGCAGAAGATTATAATTATCGTCTGCGAGTGATCCGGAAGTGACCTTTCAATACGATTTTGTAGACAGTGTTTAACTCAAAGTCTACAAGATTCACAGTTAAGCGCTGATTAATATAAATGATGGTGCCTCCATGTCTGACGCCTTGCGCCCGTGTGTCGCTGCTATTGAACTCTTACTTTCAAGAGACCTGAAAGAAAAAAAAAGAGTTGTCGCGGTTGATCCGCACTTGATGTCTGTCGTCTGCACGCCTGTAAAAGTTCGCGCCGATGAAGTGTCTGGGCTATAGAAATTGGACCACACTCCCCCGCACAATAGCGTCTGGCGTATTAGCTTGCCTTACTTGTTTATGTCTTATCGTAAAGGTTCTTAAGTTACCAAACACATTGGTTTACCTTTCAATGTCATTAAACCTGAGTAAATCTCCAAAAGTTGAATAGCCGGCTGTCTGAAATCAAGTTTTGAGAATTTGTAAGATAATAATGTGGTCATGGCCACATTTTTATATGCTTGTGAGTCTTGTACGCTGACTGCAGAGCTAGAGAGGAGGATCCTAGCAATGGAATTGAGATGCTACAGAAGGATCCTAGGCATCACTTTCAAAGACCGCATCACAAACCAAGAGATTAGAGACAGGGTTACTGCAGCGATTGGACCACCATGATGACTTGCTAACTATCGTTAGAAAAAAACGCAAGCTTTGGTCATATTACAAGAACTTCGGGGCTCGCAAAGACCTTCCTTCTGGGAACAGTACCAGGAAAAAGGCAAAGAGGCAGACAGAGAAAGCGATGGGAGGACAACATAAAATAATAGACGGGCCTGCCATTGAAAGAGGTTCTAACTAGGGCAAAAGACAGAGAGGAATGGAGAAGACGGTCGACGAGCCTTGAATGGTGCGCAACGGTCCAATAGACTAAGGTCTAATGGTAAAAAGTAAAAAAGATAAAAAGAATTATCTTTACAAATTATAAAAGTACTTAAGAGTTAGATGACCTTTAGTCAAACGTTTGTTTGGTGAACCATTAGACTTGTTCAAAACCGATGGGTTAGCTACCATCGTGCGAAAAGGCTCATTGCGATCGGGCCCATAAATGACATTAGCCACTGTACGATAGTCGTTTATTACCGGTACTTATCAGAAATTCCACAAGCACTGAGTGTCATGAACTATTGCTTGTACAAGACTGTACATTGTAATGCATTTTGTAAATGCACTTATTCATTAAAGATGACTCGATTTCATTCTTGAGACCCGGTCTCCCTGGTAACTTACCAGGCCACTGTTCGCATCTCTATCAAGGCCAAAATTCTCAGCTGACGATTGGTGTACGTTTCAGAATCGGCATGGTCCTAATATAGCGCCAAATGCAGCAAGGTTATCTTCTCCCAAATACGGCCTTCACCTCGTGTTCACAAGAGTTCGGCCCTTAGCACACTGAGCATGCTATAGCAGGAGAAATGTGCTATACATAAGCAATGAAATATATATATATATTAAAAATGTGGTTTATTAGTGTTATTGATCGGACGTTGGCTTTCAAGCAGCTTGTACAAATGAACTGATGTAGGCCTAGTATATGTCCACTTCGGGGGCCGATTTTGAGTTTGTGTTTCCACACAAACTGTCTTTGTAACCTTGTTAATAAATAGACTTAAAATAACTTGAACAAGCTTCTTTTGTGAACAAAAATTCAATATAACTTTTATTACAATATACACAGGTTTAACTTGAGATGACATATATATCTAAAAGAAATGAAATCAACTGATAATTAAACTAGATCTCATAACAAAACAACGTCTTTACTCTTTCAAGTCTCTAGACTCTAGATTCTAGATCGTCTGCGGTTTCATATTCGCATTACGCTAGACCCTAATTTTATTTCATCATCCTCACTGCATTGCCACCAACCAATCGCTAACTTCTCACCGTCCCCTTGGAAACACACAAACACACCCCATAACAATTGGGCTGTATGCGAATACGTTTTCACTCTCTTGTACAAGACCGAGGTGCCGACTTGGAATCAGTAATATAATTTGACTTGTTATAACTCCGAACAAATAAACTACAAACAAAATGGTATTCATATGTTTAGCAGCCACCCTCCGAGCATAGTACCATTGTAGTTCTGCGTCTTACAAGGCATTTTTTCTCAAACTGCAATAAAATATGTCAGTTCATGTTCCATTATCTACTAGTTGGTATTTGAGTCAATAAGCTCGACAAAAATATACTATAATATTCGAGATCTTAAACTATTGGAGATTTTCACGACAATCTCAACAATGTTCAAGTCGCTGAACTGAACTTCAATGTTGCCAAACAAAATAACTCAATAAATAAGCTCTAATTTAACAATACTTCAATTCGTTTAATGCAATCCTCGTTTCAAATCTTCTTTATTCACCCTTGTTATTGGTCCATTTATTTCAAATAAGTTCAAAGGTCATAGAGTAAAAGTCAAATGATTCCTTCATTTTAAAATTAGTTTATGCTATAAACAGACAAAAATGATTTAGCATTACTAATAAGGACATAAGAATTATCATATACCTTTAAAAAAAAAAACATAGCTTCTTTTATTTTTTTTTTTTGTACCACAAAAAAAACTAGCCATATACTTTTTTCCTGCCACAGATGTGAATCAAAAACATAGTAATGTCAAGTAGAATTATGTACAACTTTCGTGCATTAGTGTTACCTACTCGGAGGGCCGGTCTTACGCCACCGCAATCTATGCGGCCGCAGTGGTCCCCGCACTTTCATAGGCCCCGCGCGAATTCTAGGCGTAAATTATTAAATTAAACCATTTTAACTTATTATTAAATTCCTTATTCCTTATCCTTAAAAATAGACAAAATTGTTATTTCGAGATGTCATTCAATATGGACAACGCCAATCCTACTTGCGATGAAAATAAACGGCAATGTCAGTTTCCATAAGAATCTCAAAATCTTTAGTTCTGTTGAAGTTAGACTATTAATGTTTTTTTCAGAAAATTTGATTTATTAAATCTATTAGTCAAGATACTTATACTTATAGCGTTCACTTATATTTTTTAAAATAATAATTATTAATCTTATCCATACATTCAAAATTAATAACATGTTACGTGTAATAAAGGGAAATTTAAAAAGATTTATTCTTCTAACAAAATTAGATAAATTGGCAACACGAAAAAAAAATTCTTGACCTACTTTAAGCTACACTTGTGTACAAATGACTTAACAAGACTTTCCCCTCGCAAATAAAAATTAATCTTATCTTATCTAATATAATACAGACGTTACTTCAAAAAAGAAGATGATTGCGTCCTACGCGTCATGCATTTAGTCATTTGTCATACAAACTAGATATAGATCTAGCTAGAGCTAGACCTAGTTCTAGATCTAAATCTAAATTCAAGATCTAAGTCTAGGTCTAGAACTAGATGTAAGTCTATATCCACAGTAAGATCTAATTCTTTATCTAGATTTAGATCTAGAACTGGATAAAGAATCTTGATATAGAATTTACTATATCTAGACTAGTAGTCGTATGAATTTACAAGTTTAATCTTACAATTACTAGACCTAGGCCAATATTATGATCATGAATAGTTGACCTTTTGTTACAGGGTAATAGTGTAGGCCTACTATGCTGTTCGCATCCGATTCATTTCTTAATGTGATACATATTGTTTACATAATAAATGAATCTGCACCCCTAAGCTGTCAGAAAATAAATTGTTGCGTTAATAATTAAAATTTTGTTTAAATTATCAATACATTTATAATATATATAAATTATAAATATATCTAGATCTAGGCTCTATTTAGCCTTAGTTAGACTGTCAAGTGTAGGCCCCTATAATGAGGATATGTCAAAACTGCGCGCTATAAAAGTAGTTTATTATTTGTCAAACTTATAACTAAAACGAAGTTCGTATCAAAATTCTTTATTTAAAAACAACATTTGAATCAGTATTCTATTCAATGAGTTAGTTAATAAATGGAAAATATATTGTATAATGATCCATTGACACTTTTACCATTGTGACCTTAGATGCAATTTTTTTTTGTACCAATCTATGAATGAAGCTTGAGTTATTAAAGAAGAAATCCATGACCTTGAAAATAAACGTTACCTCTCCTGAAGTTTTTCATTGAAAAGTGGTGTAATTTTTTGAAAAATCTGCTCTATATAATTTTAAAAATTAGATGGTTCACTTTCGGAAAAGAAAAAAGTAGCCGTTGCATCAGAACTTTGAATGATCTAAAATATCATGATGTCCGATTTACATTTTCTCTTCTTGTTTCTAAGATCTAAACGGGACGGACAGACGGACATACAGACCACACAAAACTAATAGCGTCTTTTCCCCTTTCGGGGGCCGCTAAAAATGGAAATCCAATTAACTTAACACCCACACATACCCACAAATACACACAAATCCTTAGTTGCAATAGTTCTTGTGGAAATACGTTTTTTTGTTACTTTTAATGTCTAAAATGCCAGGATTTCTAAGGGTTACTATTAACGGCACGGAATTCGTGTTTACAGGAAGTTAATTCAATCTATAACACTTCCTGTAATTGGTTCAGAGTATGTGTATGAGCCAAAAAGTTTTGCTCTTATGGTGTCAGGTTCGGATTGCTTCTTTCGTTAGCCTTTTCGATCACTCTATAAAGTTTTGTGTGTTCAACAACTAATCTCCAATTCTATTGATTATAATAGGAAGTGTAATATCTAAAGCCCTCTGCTATAAAGTAGGCCTACTTTTTAATACCAGCTAGAATTCTTTGGTCTTTCAGACATAAACTTATTGTACTGTGTCTAACTCTTACTAAATAGTAACTTACTTTCATTGACTTGTTTGTTTGTTTCACATAGTTTGGGTGTTCCTGCAGAATCGAAGATTATTACATCATCAAACCTCCAGCAGGACGGCGGGGGAAGGCGGGGGCAGGATTTGAACGGTACGGCAGCCCAGAGCGCATACCACCCGACCAGGCAGACATCCTTAACATCCCTTAGTATACTAGCTTACGTATGGCCTGCATGAACTTACGTAAGACCTGCATGAACTTACGTATGACCTGCATGAACTTACATATGACCTGCATGAGCTTACGTAAGACCTGCATGAACTTACATATGACCTGCATGAACTTACGTATGACCTGCATGAACTTACGTATGACCTGCATGAACTTACGTATGACCTGCATGAACTTACGTATGACCTGCATGAACTTACGTAAGACCTGCATGAACTTACATATGACCTGCATGAACTTACGTATGACCTGCATGAACTTACGTATGACCTGCATGAACTTACGTATTAGTTTTAACAAAAATGTATTCGTTTAGTTTCATGTGACTGGAACTCTAGAAATAGGCCAGTACCAGGTTAAGATAGTCCATGACCTCAACAAAGGTTGAATGAGGTCGTGGGGGTGGGGGGGGGGACATTCGTTGTGCATTTCTCCCTCTATTTTGTTTTTTCAAATTTTATCTTTTTTTGTATCAAGGGGAGAGCAGAGGGAGGGTACTTTTTACCTACCTACCCAGTAATATAAATAGTGTAAGTTACGGTAAGTGCAGGGGGAATTAGATTGTCCTTTGACGCCACCTTTAAATAGATGCTTATTTGATCAGTTAATTCCGCTATGTTATATATTCACTTATTCACCTATTTCTATTATTTGTTTACACGTCCTTAAGAAAGCATTGATCTTATTAACATTCTAGGACTATAGACTAGATTAAAAGCTGCTGGTAAAATCATTGGCAAAAAAAAAAAAAAAAACCTATTAGAGCATCTGTTTGAGACAAACATTTATTTTTTAAAAAAGCTAAAAAGATTATTGAAATAAATAATCAACCTTTGGGTCAGGATTTTGTGATTTTACCATCACAAAAGTGATACAAGACACCGATAGCAAAGACAAACAGACATAGAAACTCTTTTGTCCCCATGGCAATCAAATCATTAAATAGAAACAATCTGATATAAAATTTTCACATATAGATTATGAGTGAGTCTGGTGTGAATTTATATTTTGGTTTTATATAATTATAATATTTTCTTTGGTGTAATGCACAAATTGTAAGACAAATTTCCTTATGGATAATAAAGATTATTATTATTATAAAAGAACGAGTATTCATTCTCTGGCGAAGCCAGGGTCGAGTTTCGTTAAAGGGAAACAAAAATTCATCGTAGTCCCTTAATCAGTTTCCACCGAGGAATTTTCTGGTGATGTTGCAGGTCTGCAGAAGTACCACCCTCTGACAGGCAACGAGAATGTTCCTTTGAATGTCCTGTAGCAGTTAGTACACAGATATTGTCCTACACACGGATAGTTGAAACATTTTGAATTAGGACTAAATGGAATTTGATTTATCATTGGAGCAGTTTATCTTCCAATCACGTCTCCTTTATGTCCTCTAGTTTTTGCCTACGTTGAAAGTCCTCGAGATGAAGTCGAATGTCTAACTAGTACGGATGTTATTGGTTTGTGCTACAAACAGAAGAGTCTGGACAATTTGATTCTGCAGTTTAAAAAACAACAACACAAAATTATCATAAACATTTTTTTTTTAAATAGCTGAACACTTCCTTTATATTATATACCGGATACACACACAAAATGAGCTATTTTTAGCTTTCCTGCCATGTATGAAAATCTGCAAAAAATACTTTGAGAAACATTAAGTAAATAAATCTAATATATAAGTCAGAAAGTAAGGCGTATAATAATAATAATGGCTGCCTGGTCGTGCGGTTTGCACGCTGGACTGTCGTTCAGATTCATCGATGGTCCCGGGTTCAAACCCTGCCCGCTCCCATCCCCCGTTGTCCTGCGGGAGGTTTGGACTAGGAAGTAATTATCTTCAACTCTGAAGGAACATCCAAAACATATAAAACATTTTACAAACATTTTAATAATAATAATTTGTCTTACAGATTGTGCAGTTTACACCAAACAAAACATTATATAGCTATAGAAAAAAAAATGTACATTCACACCAGACTCATCCGTAATTTACACGTATGTAAGTATGTCTCGCATAGAAATCAAAACCGTCTTATCAATCTTGATAAAACTTGGCATAAATGTTCCTTAGATTATTGGGGAGGACGTAGTGTATTTTTAATGTCGTCCCTTGCCCTACAGGAGGGCCTTAAAATTAGACACAAAAAAACCTAACACCTTAATACCTCTATTAAAGAGCGAAACTTTTTAACAAGTCGGGTCCACCCATTTTCACAGTATTTTATATTTGATTTCAATGTATCGACTGAACGGGTAAACCCATTTTCACACTACTTTTATTTTTGTGGCAAAATATAAAAAAATGTGAAGGGAACATTCTCCATGTTTGACATAGATCTAAATTCAAACCAGTAGATCAGTACTATCAAACCTAAGGCCCGTAGGCCGCGGGTCATATCTGGCTAGTTATGTATAAAACATTGATCATGTTGTTACCGCTCTGCGGTGCACCATCAAAACAAAGCACTGTCTTGTGTACTATTCCATAAGACACACACACACACAACGTACGAAATAGGTTTGTAAAGACTACGAGTAATAGTTGAGAACTTTCTAATGTTTGTACTCTGGACCTTTGTCTAATACTACCAATTGACTTGATTGGAATTGACTAATTTTTCTAGCAGCTGTATGCATTTAAAACACAATGGAAAAAAAATGTAACAGAAATAATTGATATTAAAGATGTGAGAAATTGTTTCCACACTCCTACAACCTACAACACACCAATAGAGCTTAGCTTAGAGTTAAAGCTGAAGTACATGTAAAACAAATGTCGTTATTACTGGTCCCTTTTATTTTAACACTGTTAGTTGATCACCCCGAGTAAATTCACAATTTAAAAAAATTGATTCAAATTGTACCCCCACCTTTCCTCCGCCAAAAAAAAAAAAAAGACAACTTTGAGACCCACTGGGGTTACTCAGTGACCTTGAGTTGTTTTTTTCTTTTTTTCTTTTCTTGTTCTCCCTACGTTTCAAGCGGCTGCCTTTTGATATGAATTATTACGCTTACGTTGCAAATCAAAGCAGAAAAGAGGTTAGCGTGTTCTGTTAAATGTAAACCTGAACTGGGATGGGCCTTTTAAGGGAATCCCCACCACGACAACCTGACCACAAAAAAAAAACTATTAATATATGCACTGCTGTAAGCAGGTATAGGTATCAAGTCTTATTGAAACAAATACACACATACGCTGAGAGAAAAAGGGAAAGAGAGGGGGGAGACAAAAGGAGAAAGAGTTCTGAGAACTAAAAAGAGTGTGAGAGAGCGACAGGGCAGCTAAAAAGTGTACTTTCTTACATATATAAGTGTTGATATGGTGCGCTAATGTGCACTGATTCAAGACAATAAAGTTATTTTCCACCTTGACGCTAGTGGCAGTTTGTTTGCTTATTATTGACTTTGAACCTAGATCTTAACAATAAGCCTATTCGCAATGTCAATCATCAGTGTTTTCCCCACTAAGTTTCATTCTCCCTATTTCTTGATGCAATAGAACATTGATTTTAATAGACCTCTTGGACAATTACTTTTAAAAAGCGAGATACTTAAAAAGAAAAAAATCCACTCATATTTCGTTTGATATACAAAGAAATATAAAGGAAATTCCCAACGTAACGATTTGAACGCTCACATAAATCTGGGTGTTTTTGTGTGTTAAAATAAATACAGTAAAAGTTTTGACTTTCCAGTACATTTCAACTAAAGTTACAAAGAATGCTTTAAGAAATGGGTGTATGTGTGTGATAATAGCTGAAATATTTACATTAATGTATTCAAATTAGAGTCTGGAACTAAATGTCGTCAATTATCTTATCTTATATATTGCAGACGTTACTTCAAAAAGACGATAATTACGTCCTGCAATCTATTGATGAAAACGTTTAAAGCCATGCAACACCTAAAGTCAAGGAGGGCTGCCTGATCGTGCGGTGTGCGCGCTGGACTGTCGATGGTACGGGTTCAAGCCCTGCCCGCTGCCATCCCCGGTAGCCCTGCGGGAGGTTTGGACTAGGAAAAAATTATCTTCAATTCTGAAGGAACATTTGAAACATGTAAAACATTTTACAAACAAAAATATTTTTACAAGAAATTAGTAACTTCAGTGAATGGGTTGTGAAATGTTTATAATTATCTAATTCCGTCTTTTTCCTAGACTTTCATAGGAACAGAATGTCTTTTCATTTATCAAAGTGACTTATCCGAGACTTTAGAACTGTGATCATGATCAGGAGTAGAATTATCCCAGAGATCAGACCCGTTATGACTCAAATCTAAATGATCCATTTTCAACGTGTTCTAAGGATTAGGTTAACTACTTGTGTTCTTGTAAGAGCCCACTGTCTAAAAAATAAAAAAAAAGATACTTTGAATTACACGAAAATGTTTTTAAAAATGGTTTATACAAATGTACAAGCAATTTCGACCAAGATGGTTTAGTTGTCTACCAGCAGTTTGGTGCTACAAGTCAACGACCGGCAACACCAACGTGTATATACTAAAAAATGTATGTATGTAATGAAATGAATTGTAATGTAATGTAATAGTGTTTATTTGTAACTAATACCTCTCTGTTGCCATATGTATAAGAAAGTGTCTGCGTGCATGTGTGCACCAGGGTATAAAAGCACTTAATATCAGGGGTGGACTGGCTATATGGGCAATCGGGCAAATGTCCGGTGGGCCGGTACCCAAATGGGCTGGTAGGGACAGGAAAGGGCCGCATGGATGCCACTATGGCACGCATCAAATTGTTAAAGGTTTGTTTTATAAAACCTTATAAAATGGCCATCTGAGAGTTGTTGCATAAAAAAAAAACTTTCACAGACTCTACAGTGTAATACTGAATTAATATAACACATTTTCCGAAATATTGTGATAGATAGCGCTACTAGAAGGCTTCATCCTTTTATGGCCTACACATTTAGCAATTAAAAAGCAACATAAGGCATATATTTCTATAAAGATTTAGAGTTCACTGTATGAATGCATACCGATACATTATCACACTTAGCAAAATGACTTTGAGCAAAGGTAGGTCTATAATTAGATGCCCATTATATGATAATATACAATTTATTGGCCGGATTGTATAGAAATGCCAAGGCCGATTTCGACACCCCGTCCGCCCCTGCTTAATATGATAAGCTGGTCTGACGCAGCCGCTGCCCGAGAGTTAGTGCGGTTAGTAATACCATCACTGCACTAGTTCACACGCGTCTATCATGAAGCAAGATGTCATGAATCATGGTTCATCGCCAATTTGATCGACGACATGGCAGATGACAGTAAAGATAAAACACTGCACTTAAAAACATTGTCGCTTGAACTGGTTAGGGGACAGTGTCTCGGCTTGATGTGTCAGAGAAGAACATGCCAACTTTGAGATAACTGGATAGTGAAATTTCACAGTGGTATCTACAAAGTTTTAATCAATCTTTATGAGTAAATACATACAACGTAATCTCTACGTGATGTATGATAAGACTCTCTGAAAGTAGGCCACGAGAGTTCGTTTGTCTGCACTGACGCATTACCCAATCAAATGTCATTACCCAATCAAATGTCATTACCCAATCAAATGTCATTACCCAATCAAATGTCATTACCCAATCAAATGTCATTACCCAATCAAATGTCATTACCCAATCAAATGTCATTACCCAATCAAATGTCATTACCCAATCAAATGTCATTACCCAATCAAATGCCATTACCCAATCAAATGTCATTACCCAATCAAAATTCAGAGTCGGAAGTAAAGGCGGAGATGCTTGAGGTGAATGAAAAAAAATAATTTTTTAAAATTTAAATCAATAACAGAGGTTTGGTTAGAAAAGAGAGTATTGTAATTGATTCTATCAATGTTAGGAAGTCATTGTTTTGGTGTATGTCGGGTATAGAAAAAGAAAGTGAACTTTTTATTTTAAAATATTTTTGGATCATTTTAACACTGCGGAATTAAATTTCTGAACTCTTTTATTTGTTGAATAAAGAATTTTTTTTTAATTATCTTATTTTCCATTGTGATATTTCAATAGAGCATCATTGATATTTTTTTATTTTGTCTATTTATTTCAAAATGTTTCTAAATTTTTTTTTTTTAGGTCACATTATATCGCACCAATATTTCTCCATTTCACTTTCTCTTCTTTCCTCTCTTACCCAATCGCGTGCTAATTTCCGCCATGCTCCGCTATTTCCCGTCTTCCTCGGAGAGGTTTGGGAGAGTATGTCATAATCTTGACTTCTGAAACTTGTTGGTCAAGACAATGCCAGTTTTCAACTGTTATATAGGACTAGGTCTCAGATGTGACCAATCATCATAAAAGGCCTGAACACTGACCTGCAACGTCACCCAATAGCTCGTTGCCAAGAGTCTAAACTGCCCACAGGTTGTGACGAATCAGATCAGTGTTTAGGCCTAATAATAGGAATGGTCTCGTCTCAGCACGGTCATCTTGTCACGTGACACAAATGGGGGTTTAGATCAGCTTGGTGCTCACCGTGTTTGAATAAAACTGTTAAACACTATTGATGTAAATACCGTCTACAATTTTCTAGGCTCGAGACCTAGATCCCACGCCCATGTAACACTCTGGTAATTACACATGACAAGGTTTACACTAGACAAATTTTCCCGTAACCCTTTTCTTCTGAGACAAATCTAGGTCAAGCTGACTCACAAGGTCACATTTACATTTTTTAAAAAAGCAGGTTTACAGTGGAAGACCTTATCAGTAGTCTGAACATATTCACTAGCGACGATTTGTACTGGTCCAATGAAATCCCACTTCTGTCACTTAAGTCTGTTGTTGACTATAAGGCTGTCATTACAATATATTGTGTTATATGTGCACTTAGTGATTCGGTAGGTACAGATCTTTCAGTAAGTCCATGTTGTCAGAAAGTAATCGCCACGACACAAGTGTGTGTGATGCAGACTGCCTTAGGGTCAACGCCTCCTGATTTATCCTCAGTGTTGTCCTCCCTAAGCCTTTCCTACGTGGGTACCCAGTGGGCCCCACGATGACCTACTTTGCACAGTCAGAAAACGAAAACCTAACCTTTATTGCCATAACACACAACTTTGTTTTTCTACAATCAATTCCTGAAGCTGATGATGGTCTAGGAAAAGAAAATGTAAATCAACCACCGGTGGACAATGGTTATGCCTGCGCTAAATGTGACAAAATATGTAGGTCACAGCTGGGCTACGCAGCCACGGGAAATGCTGCATTCGTCATTAATCTTCGGACTCGAATACAAGCTTTATTATTATTATTCAGTTTTATTTCATTGAGCTTTTTTTTTTTCATTAAAAAAAATTATTCAACTTAATAATTGAAACAATTGTCAAATTTAACTGCCAACTTTTAATACAGCTATCATTGGGTAAGACGTGTCTACTAAAAATGATACTAGTGTTAACATTGAAAACAAGCCCTCTCACTGTCACGTGATCTGGACTTTTTTGCCTATTCTACTTTCTAGCCTATTCTTGAATAAAGATCCTGACACCAGCTAATGCTACAAAATAAAATCACGCAGTTTCATTCAAACTTTGATTGGAATAGCTGCATAATAAATAACACCCATTAAAGACCAATTACAAATCACAGTGATACATAAGGTCACCCTAGATAATTGACCTATTGTCTGCTAAGCAACCTCCTGGAATAGCACAAGCTGCACTTATAGACTCGATAGATTGAATGTAACAAAATAAAAACATCATCCTACTATAAATAAAAGCTGATGTGAAGTCTTGAGATATGGCCAAGTTCAAATGGAAACCAGTCTGATATCAGTTACTGTTTGCAGTTGTAGGTTGGGGGTGCTGAATGGAGGTAAATAACATTGCTCTTCCATAGAAATCCGTTAAGTACCAAGGAAAGTAAAAATTGAAGCTATGAGCAATACATTACTTTTAGAATTCTTGGCATCATAAGCTTTTTACCAGAACCCTTCAGGGACTGGCAAAAGGTTCATGTGACTTTGCTGTTCATGAGCTTTTTGGCTCAGTGTCTTCCTGTGGGCAGGTGCACCATGACTTAAACGACGTAGTTGCAGTTCGGTTGCAACTCTTAACAGATGAACATTTTTTCTCTGATTATTTTTTTTTTTTTTGTGAAAAATCTTTTTTTATGTGGTTTATTCGGAGGAACTTTTTTTTTCCCTACATTCTTTTATTAATGCGCTTTAGGAATACAAACATGTTATTAATTGTCATATATAAATAAAAATGTCTTGTTATAAATAAGCTTCTCAAAGTTTGTTTATGTTGTTGAGTTGCTTGCCTTATATTTACAACCATTGTCTGTTTCGGGAATTTCCAGTGCACCCCAACTTTTCATTCAAACATGTTCCTTCTAACCATGAAGTAAGTTAATACAAGAAATTGAACCCAACGTTCTGTTTAGTAGTTATCTCATTGGAAGCAATGACTTGTTGAACATGGCAGTGTACATAGAATACTACAAAATATTTGAATCGGGGGACTCTCTTGTTGAGAATTAAAAAATCAGTTTCTGCATGGTGGATCTTTGGTTACTGGAATCAATGCTAAAAGAATGCCACTTTACAACCTCCACTTTACAGCTATCTTCTCTCACTCTCTCTCTCTCTCAAGAGTTGGTCGGGCGCTTTCAATGGGCCAGAAGGAACTGCAATCCACGGAGAAGGAAAACTTTTGTCACACAGTAAAGAAAAAGTAAGAGTTACGTTTCCCTTTGAGACATTGCGATCTCTAATGCAGATGATGTAAAGGTTATCTGTTTATATGTCCGCGGTTAACAAGGGCATCATGAGGCCAGCGAAACGACCAACCGATTTGATTTTCCTTTGCTATTGTCAGGTATCCATTAGAGTTGAGTGGACTCAAGGGCGTCCTAAAAATCCCAAATTTTGAAATCCCAGTTAACACACAGATTTGAGCCTTGGACCACTCGCTTCGTAGCCAAGCGCTCTACTACACAAACACTAGCACGCCCCATTGTAGTCAAGCAGTGGCTAACCCAAATTAAACATCTACCTACGAGAGTGCTGTTGCATCGGTCTAGATCAGTGGTTCCCAAACTCCAATGGCTCAAAGACCACTTTCCATTTTTTCCAGTATTCGGTAGACCCCCTGGTTAGTTAATATTGCTGAATTTCAAATGTGTTTTTTTTTTATGATTTCTAGCGTATTAAGGTTAAGACTGAAAAAGTATTAACAACCACATGCATGGGCGAAAATCCCCCCCTCTAAATAAAATCCTGGCTACGCTCATGACCACGTGTAAGTTGACCTCATTGAAATTATGAAACAGGTCTATTAAATAAGCAATGCCAGATTTCCACATAATTTAATTTTAAATTAAAATGAGATCTTTAACATCCAAGAACTCCGATACAGTGTCAAAAAGAAGAAAAAAAAAGCTTTTCGACAACCATCATACTTTATTGTGAAGGAAGAACTGATGACAGGTCTTGTTATTTGTTTCAATACATTGGAGCAAGTTATCGTGAACTTAACGTGCTGGTTTGGTTAAGTGCGTTGAGAACAAATTGAAGCTATTCAAGCAATCTACCACTTGTTCACTAAACACAGTAGGACCCAACCATGAAAGGTATTCTATCCGTTGCAACTGATATCTTATTTAAAAAAAAAAGAATTATTCTTTTGTAGATTTCTTTATCCATAATAAAACGAACATTCGCTAATAAAAGATGTTTTATTACCAGGTACGGTTGACTCGTCCACTTGTTTAAAGAAATATATCGTTTGCAAATAATTATATCCGAAGCTTTCAATGTCACAACTCATTTCATCAATAGGCCTTTGAATTGTTTTGTTGCCTAGAGGATTTCTTTAATAATATCAGATGTGGGTTAGTGTACAAAATAGTTTGTAAAACTTCTTCAGAGGATGGCAAAATAGTTTTATGTTTTCCAAATTTCGCAATCAGTAAAAGATATTTACAGACACTTGCAAACGATCTTCTACACTTTTTGACGTCAAAGCCAAGATTTTGTCTACTGTAAGTCTTTTGTCAACTTTATCGTTGGTCGTTCAAAAGTTGTTCAAATCTTCATCCATTTGATCAGGATGACATCGTCTCAAAAGATAACTTAGTGTTCAAAATAATTTTTCTTTCGAGCCATAGGATTATAATTTAAATGCCTACATATGATGACATTTAAATAATTTGTCTTTGTATAAAATAATTAATTCCATTATTTTAACATTTTAATTAAAATCACAACAACCTTATTAAATCAAGATCTACTCTCATAAACCCCATTTACATCTCATAGACCTCCAATTTTTTTGTTCACTTTCGTAGACCCCTTGGAGGTCTTCGTAGAGCCCTGGGGTCTATATAGACCACTTTGGGAATCACTGGTCTATTTAATGTTATTTGTGTGTGTCTTTTTCTCCTAATTAACGATACCATCGTTGATATGACCCCCATTAAATTAGTTTTTAGTTTTATAAAGGTTTATATGTGTGTTATATAAAAAGCATGCATTCTCCTATAAATATATACTAAAAGAAACATTTTCTGATTACAAACCTAAATGTTTATTGAAGTTTATACATAATAGGGAAGAATGTACAAATGCAAAAAATGAAAAATTCTGTCAGACTATGGAAAATAAATAGGGAGATAAAGAGTTAAATGTATGATTGGTCCAGCTATTTTTCTCCTAGCCTCGTTCTAAAATTCTGAAACTCAGACACTATTCCATTGCTCTATTAAGCCCTATCAGGCTCCGTGGTAATGGAAACCGGGCAATGCAATCACATTTAATGTCACCTGCAAATTGAACAGGTGTTTACAGTCTGTGGAAAAGAATGTTCGAAGATATCATGTTTACGCTGCGCTAAATCCAGAAACTGACGTTATATTAATTGGAATACAATGAATTCAAGTTTCTTTTATGGTTTCGTTCAGCGATAATTGTAATGTTTATATTGTTCTTCTAAAACAGAAAGAAAGAAAACATACCCACACCCACAAACCAACAATAACAACTGAAATTCTGAGGAAGCAACTTTTTATCTTCCCAGCTATATATATATATATATATATATATATATATATATATATATATATATATATATATATATATATATCATGGGCGTAGCCAGGATTTTTTTTCGGGGGGGGGGGGGTTTGGGGGGGGGGGATTTTTTTTCTTCCCCCCCCCCCACCGCGAAAAAAAAATTATATGTATTTATGTGTGTGTGTGTACATAATTTTTATTACATTCTTTCGGAAGACGTTTATTGTGACCTAGAATAGGTTCTTCCTTGAGTTAGTGGAAAACTTGTAGATTCCCCGCCATTACTCGCAATGGGGTCTGGGGGAGCGCTAGGAGCTCCCCCATCGCGGGGCGAAGCCCCGCCGCCAAGCACTATTTCTGATATTGAAAATGCATATTCTGAGGTATCTACAGTGCATTTTCCTGCTATTAAAAAGTTCTATATCAAAAACCTAATGTGACTTACTGACTTAGACCCTCTCGCGCCGTTCGGCGCATTTGCTGTTAAACTGTTTCCATAAAATTGTAGAATCCCAGCCATTAATAGCAAGGGGGGGGGGGGTGGGGGGAGCCCCGCCGCCAAGCACTATTTCTGGTATTGAAAGCCAACAAAATGCATATTCTGAGGTATCTACACTGCATTTTCCTGCTATTAAAAAGTTTTATTTCAAAAACCCAATGTGCTATTCTTACTGCGCCGTTCGGAGCATTTGACGTCAAGCTGTTTCCATAAAAATCTGTCACTGGTAATGTCTGAAGCCTCTTCCCACCTGCCATGAGGACCTCCATGAATGAGTGGCGTCAAGTTGTACTAGGATATCATTGCAACTCTTCTTATGCGTAATTTATTTTGTCGAAGAACATGTCCAGCAAACCTCATGCATCTCTCTTTTACAATCTTACTAATGGGTCGACTCCCAGTTCGGCATAGGATTTCCTTGATTTAGACCCGATCTCTACAACTGACTCCTAAAATCTGTCTTAGCCATCTTTCTTGAGCCACCTTTTGTGTTTTTCAATTTCGGCAGATGACTATTCACTGCAGTTTATTAATGGAGCCCTGCCACTGGTAAAAATGTGTAACCTCTCTTGAATACGCTCTTGGAATTAAGTGACTGTAGTTTGCTTTAGATTTTATATCGAAAAGAGAAGTTTTATCGTCAAAATCATCTGTTGGGGGTTTTCCACCTCAAAATGCTCTGTAGGGGGATCTTAAACTCAAAACCATCTGGAGGGGTTTTAAACTTTAAAAAAAAGCCATCTGTAGAAGAGGGGTTTAAACTCAAAACCCCCGATTATATTGGCTACGCTCAAATAATTTTTGTGTGTAATTTGCTTTTTTTTTTATATTGAAGAGGTATTTTTAGCATCAAACCCCTCTGAGTGGGGGTTTAAACTCAAAACCCCTTTTGGCAACGCTCATAGCATTTTGAGTCCGTAATTTGCTTTTTTTCTTACACTGAAGATGTATTTTTTATCCTCAAACCCCCCTGGCGGAGGGTTTAAACTCAAAACCCCTTTGGCTACGCTCGTAGATTTTAGAGTGAGTAATTTGCTTTTATTTATATTGAAGAGGTACTTTTTAGCTTCTAACTCCACTGGAGGGGAGTTTAAACTCAAAACCCCTTTGACTACACTCACAACATTTTGAATGCATAATTTGCTTTGTTTTTATTATTAAAGAGGTATTTTTTACCTTCAAACCCCGCTGAAGTGGGGTTTAAACTCAAATCTGAGTCAAAACCCATTTAGCTACGCTCATAACATTTTGAGTGTGTAATTAGCTTTTTTTTTATATTGAAGAGGGGGTTTATCGTAAATTTTAGAGGGGGGTTTAAAATCAAAATCTTCCTTAACTGTGCTCTTGGAATTAGTGGATTTTCGTTTGCATTTTTTTTTGTTTTGTTTTATAGAAGAGGGGGAGTTAACTGCAAAAACCCCAGGTAGAGGGTTTAAAACTCAAAACCCCTGGTAGGGGGTTTTAAACTCAAAACCCCTGGTAGGGGTTTTTAAACTCGAACCCCTCTGGTAGGGGTTATAAACTTGAACCCCCTGGTAGGGGTTTTTAAACTCGAACCCCCCTGGTATGGGGTTTTAAACTCAGAACCCCCTGTTAGGGGGTTTTAAACTCAAAACCCCTTTGGTTGTGCTGGGGCAAGTGATGGTTTAGTATTAAAAACTAACCTAAAATAAACAAAATCAAAGCAAAAAATCAGTCATTAAATTCCGACTTCCCTCCTTTGGGGGGGTGGGGATTTCATTTCGGGGGGGGGGGGGTTGAACCCCAACCCCCCCCCTGGCTACGCCCATGATATATATATATATATATATATATATGTACATTATATTTGAATCAGCCAATCAACATCTAGCTTGCTGTCTCGAAGTCTGTAGTCTTTGACACCTTATAGTAGAAAACTGAAGTGTTAATACAGACCGCATGTATATATACTTACATTTTCAGTGGCGTAGGTAGGGTGGGGGAGTGGGGGTCCAAATCTGAAAATCCCCCCGGGCCCCCACTTGAAAGGGGCCGCCAATTAGTGTTCTAAATTTGTTTTTTTACATTAAATATTACGCCGTTATCTCATGTCATGATGTTGAATCTCAAAAGAGGTCAAGCGCCCTTCGGATCCCCCAAATCTCTCACTAAGCCACTGTACATTCGAATATGATTCGATGCATCAGCAACATTCACCTCTTGTCTTATTCGTCTTGCCACCCCAATTCTCCAGACGTTTCTAGAAAATAATAAAGTGCAAATAAAAAGTAGAGAGAGTGTACAGAGAGACGTTTTGTTCATTTGTCAGGTAGTTTCTTCGTGTTCTAGTTTATACATCGAGCAATAAGAGTTTTTTTTTTGTCGAGAAGCTTGCAATACGATTGGTCCAATGTCTTCATTCATAAAAACAAAAAGTGGGACGCTAGAACTTCAATAGTCAGATAAAATGGGTAGGGGTGAACAGAAAACAGAAAGGGGGGGGGGAGAGCGAGAGAGAGAGAGAGAGAATAGAAACAGGTCAGATTTCTCATCCAGGGGGGCGCAATGACTCACAGGTGTACCTTCGAGTCTGTGGGGTCTACCTTGAGAGCTACTATGGGGGCCCGCGTGTGTTGACACAGAAACGAGGTCGCATTGTATATCAGAGGATTGAGGATTGTTAAGCATGTCACTGGAGGTAGTGAGGCAAGAAGTAGGTGATAGTTCTAGTCTGAAAATGCGAACATTAAATTTTTTACAAAGCTTATATCAACTCACTCTGTCTGTCTGGTACAAAGCTTATATCAACTCACTCTGTCTGTCTGGTACAAAGCTTATATCAACTCACTCTGTCTGTCTGATAAAACGTTTGTACGCGTTATTGCTCCCACACCCAATCTCGGATTAATCTGAAATTTTGCAAAATTATTTCTTTTACCTGACAACACAAGAATCAATTTTTAAAAATTAGTTATTTTGATTTGGTATCTTTAAAAAGGGAAAGAAATCGTACATGACGAATGTGAAAGTTGAATTAGTTCCCTTGATGACTCTTGAAAATTTAGTAGCTTTTTTTTTTCATTAAAAAAACTATTATGTAAACTTTAACTAAGATACCCCGTTCTTCCCTCCTCCTTTTCCCAACTGGTCCAGACAAGTGATAGGAGCATAGAGTATTGAGACAAGTGATAGGAGCACAGAGTATTGAGACAAGTGATAGGATCACAGCGCATTGAGACAAGTGATAGGATCATAGAGTATTGAGACAAGTGATAGGATCATAGCGCATTGAGACAAGTGATAGGATCATAGTGCATTGAGACACGTGATAGGATCATAGCGGATTGAGACAAGTGATAGGATCATAGTGCATTGAGACACGTGATAGGATCATAGCGGATTGAGACAAGTGATAGGATCATAGCGCATTTAGACAAGTGATAGGATCATAGCGCATTGAGACAAGTGATAGGATCATAGCGCATTTAGACAAATGATAGGAGCATAGAGTATTGAGACAAGTGATAGGAGCATAACGCATTGAGACAAGTGATAGGATCATAGAGTATTGAGATAAGTGATAGGAGCATAGCGCATTGAGACAAGTGATAGGATCATAGAGTATTGAGACAAGTGATAGGAGCATAGCGCATTGAGACAAGTGATAGGATCATAGAGTATTGAGACAAGTGATAGGATCATAGCGCATTTAGACAAGTGATAGGAGCATAACACATTGAGACAAGTGATAGGATCATAGAGTATAGAGACAAGTGATAGGATCATAGAGTATTGAGACAAGTGATAGGAGCATAGAGTATTGAGACAAGTGATAGGATCATAGAGTATTGAGACAAGTGATAGGAGCATAGAGTATTGAGACAAGTGATAGGATCATAGAGTATTAAGACAAGTGATAGGATCATAGTGCATTGAGACAAGTGATAGGATCATAGAGTATTAAGACAAGTGATAGGATCATAGTGCATTGAGACAAGTGATAGGATCATAGAGTATTGAGACAAGTGATAGGATCATAGCGTAGTGAGACAAGTGATAGGATCATAGAGTATTGAACAAGTGATAGGATCATAGCGCATTGAGACAAGTGATAGGATCATAGTGCATTGAGACAAGTGATAGGATCATAGCGCATTGAGACAAGTGATAGGATGATAGCGCATTGAGACAAGTGATAGGATGATAGTGCATTGAGACAAGTGATAGGATCACAGCGCATTGAGACAAGTGATAGGATCATAGAGTATTGAGACAAGTGATAGGATCATAGCGCATTGAGACAAGTGATAGGATCATAGTGCATTGAGACACGTGATAGGATCATAGCGGATTGAGACAAGTGATAGGATCATAGTGCATTGAGACACGTGATAGGATCATAGCGGATTGAGACAAGTGATAGGATCATAGTGCATTAAGACAAGTGATAGGATCACAGCGCATTGAGACAAGTGATAGGATGATAGCGCATTGAGACAAGTGATAGGAACATAGCGGATTGAGACAAGTGATAAGATCATAGCGGATTGAGACAAGTGATAGGATCACAGCGCATTGAGACAAGTGATAGGATCATAGCGGATTGAGACAAGTGATAGGATCACAGCGCATTGAGACAAGTGATAGGATCATAGAGTATTGAGACAAGTGATAGGATCATAGCGGATTGAGACAAGTGATAGGATCACAGCGCATTGAGACAAGTGATAGGATCATAGAGTATTGAGACAAGTGATAGGATCATAGCGCATTGAGACAAGTGATAGGATCATAGTGCATTGAGACAAGTGACAGGATCATAGTGCATTGAGACAAGTGATAGGATCATAGTGCATTGAGACAAGTGATAGGATCATAGTGCATTGAGACAAGTGATAGGATCATAGCGGATTGAGACAAGTGATAGGATCATAGCGGATTGAGACAAGTGATAGGATCATAGTGCATTGAGACAAGTGATAGGATCATAGCGCATTGAGACAAGTGATAGGATCATAGTGCATTGAGACAAGTGATAGGATCATAGCGGATTGAGACAAGTGATAGGATCATAGCGGATTGAGACAAGTGATAGGATCATAGCGGATTGAGACAAGTGATAGGATCATAGCGCATTGAGACACGTGATAGGATCATAGCGGATTGAGACAAGTGATAGGATCATAGCGGATTGAGACAATGATAGGATCATAGCGGATTGAGACAAGTGATAGGATCATAGCGCATTGAGACAAGTGATAGGATGATAGTGCATTGAGACAAGTGATAGGATCATAGCGGATTGAGACAAGTGATAGGATCATAGCGGATTGAGACAAGTGATAGGATGATAGTGCATTGAGACAAGTGATAGGATCATAGCGGATTGAGACAAGTGATAGGATCATAGCGGATTGAGACAAGTGATAGGATCATTGCGGATTGAGACAAGTGATAGGATCATAGCGGATTGAGACAAGTGATAGGATCATAGCGGATTGAGACAAGTGATAGGATCATAGCGGATTGAGACAAGTGATAGGATCATAGCGGATTGAGACAAGTGATAGGATCATAGAGTATTGAGACAAGTGATAGGATCATAGCACATTGAGACAAGTAATAGGATCATAGAGTATTAAGACAAGTGATAGGATCATAGTGCATTGAGACAAGTGATAGGATCATAGAGCATTGAGACAAGTGATAGGATCATAGAGCATTGAGACACGTGATAGGATCATAGAGCATTGAGACACGTGATAGGATCATAGCGCATTGAGACACGTGATAGGATCATAGAGCATTGAGACAAGTGATAGGATCATAGAGCATTGAGACAAGTGATAGGATCATAGAGCATTGAGACACGTGATAGGATCATAGAGCATTGAGACAAGTGATAGGATCATAGAGCATTGAGACAAGTGATAGGATCATAGAGCATTGAGACAAGTGATAGGATCATAGCGGATTGAGACAAGTGATAGGATCATAGCGCATTGAGACACGTGATAGGATCATAGCGGATTGAGACAAGTGATAGGATCATAGAGCATTGAGACAAGTGATAGGATCATAGCGGATTGAGACAAGTGATAGGATCACAGCGCATTGAGACAAGTGATAGGATCATAGAGTATTGAGACAAGTGATAGGATCATAGCGGATTGAGACAAGTGATAGGATCACAGCGCATTGAGACAAGTGATAGGATCATAGAGTATTGAGACAAGTGATAGGATCATAGCGCATTGAGACAAGTGATAGGATCATAGTGCATTGAGACAAGTGACAGGATCATAGTGCATTGAGACAAGTGATAGGATCATAGTGCATTGAGACAAGTGATAGGATCATAGTGCATTGAGACAAGTGATAGGATCATAGCGGATTGAGACAAGTGATAGGATCATAGCGGATTGAGACAAGTGATAGGATCATAGTGCATTGAGACAAGTGATAGGATCATAGCGCATTGAGACAAGTGATAGGATCATAGTGCATTGAGACAAGTGATAGGATCATAGCGGATTGAGACAAGTGATAGGATCATAGCGGATTGAGACAAGTGATAGGATCATAGCGGATTGAGACAAGTGATAGGATCATAGCGCATTGAGACACGTGATAGGATCATAGCGGATTGAGACAAGTGATAGGATCATAGCGGATTGAGACAATGATAGGATCATAGCGGATTGAGACAAGTGATAGGATCATAGCGCATTGAGACAAGTGATAGGATGATAGTGCATTGAGACAAGTGATAGGATCATAGCGGATTGAGACAAGTGATAGGATCATAGCGGATTGAGACAAGTGATAGGATGATAGTGCATTGAGACAAGTGATAGGATCATAGCGGATTGAGACAAGTGATAGGATCATAGCGGATTGAGACAAGTGATAGGATCATTGCGGATTGAGACAAGTGATAGGATCATAGCGGATTGAGACAAGTGATAGGATCATAGCGGATTGAGACAAGTGATAGGATCATAGCGGATTGAGACAAGTGATAGGATCATAGCGGATTGAGACAAGTGATAGGATCATAGAGTATTGAGACAAGTGATAGGATCATAGCACATTGAGACAAGTAATAGGATCATAGAGTATTAAGACAAGTGATAGGATCATAGTGCATTGAGACAAGTGATAGGATCATAGAGCATTGAGACAAGTGATAGGATCATAGAGCATTGAGACACGTGATAGGATCATAGAGCATTGAGACACGTGATAGGATCATAGCGCATTGAGACACGTGATAGGATCATAGAGCATTGAGACAAGTTATAGGATCATAGAGCATTGAGACAAGTGATAGGATCATAGAGCATTGAGACACGTGATAGGATCATAGAGCATTGAGACAAGTGATAGGATCATAGAGCATTGAGACAAGTGATAGGATCATAGAGCATTGAGACAAGTGATAGGATCATAGCGGATTGAGACAAGTGATAGGATCATAGCGCATTGAGACACGTGATAGGATCATAGCGGATTGAGACAAGTGATAGGATCATAGAGCATTGAGACAAGTGATAGGATCATAGCGGATTGAGACAAGTGATAGGATCATAGCGCATTGAGACAAGTGATAGGATCATAGCGCATTGAGACAAGTGCTAGGATGATAGCGCATTGAGACAAGTGATAGGAGCATAGCGCATTGAGACAAGTGATAGGATCATAGCGCATTGAGACAAGTGATAGGATCATAGAGTATTGAGACAAGTGATAGGAGCATAGCGGATTGAGACAAGTGATAGGAGCATAGAGTATTGAGACAAGTGATAGGATCATAGAGTATTGAGACAAGTGATAGGAGCATAGCGGATTGAGACAAGTGATAGGATCATAGATTATTGAGACAAGTGATAGGAGCATAGAGTATTGAGACAAGTGATAGGAGCATAGCGGATTGAGACAAGTGATAGGAGCATAGAGTATTGAGACAAGTGATAGGATCATAGCGGATTGAGACAAGTGATAGGAGCATAGAGTATTGAGACAAGTGATAGGATCATAGCGGATTGAGACAAGTGATAGGAGCATAGAGTATTGAGACAAGTGATAGGATCATAGCGCACTGAGACAAGTGATAGGAGCATAGAGTATTGAGACAAGTGATAGGATCATAGTGCATTGAGACAAGTGATAGGATCATAGCCCATTGAGACACGTGAAAGGATCATAGTGCATTGAGACAAGTGATAGGATCATAGTGCATTGAGACAAGTGATAGGATCATAGTGCATTGAGACAAGTGATAGGATCATAGCGCATTGAGACAAGTGAAAGGATGATAGAGGATTGAGACAAGTGATAGGATAATAGATTATTGAGACAAGTGATAGGATCATAGTGCATTGAGACAAGTGATAGGATCACATAGCGCATTGAGACAAGTGAAAGGATGATAGCACATTGAGACAAGTGATAGGATCATAGCGTAGTGAGACAAGTGATAGGATCATAGCGCATTGAGACAAATGATAGGATCATAGCGCATTGAGACAAGTGATAGGATCATAGATTATTGAGACAAGTGATAGGATCATAGCGCATTGAGACAAGTGATAGGAGCATAGCACATTGAGACAATTGATAGGATCATAGCACATTGAGACAAGTGATAGGATCATAGATTATTGAGACAAGTGATAGGATCATAGCGTATTGAGACACGTGATAGGATCATAGCGGATTGAGACACCTGATAGGATCATAGCGCATTGAGACAAGTGATAGGATAATAGATTATTGAGACAAGTGATAGGATCATAGCACATTGAGACAAGTGATAGGATCATAGTGCATTGAGACAAGTGATAGGATCATAGCCCATTGAGACACGTGAAAGGATGATAGTGCATTGAGACAAGTGATAGGATCATAGTGCATTGAGACAAGTGATAGGATCATAGCGCATTGAGACAAGTGAAAGGATGATAGAGGATTGAGACAAGTGATAGGATAATAGATTATTGAGACAAGTGATAGGAGCATAGCGCATTGAGACAAGTGATAGGATCATAGCGCATTGAAACAAGTGATAGGATCATAGCGCATTGAGACAAGTGATAGGATCATAGCGTAGTGAGACAATTGATAGGATCATAGCGCATTGAGACAAATGATAGGATCAAAGCGCATTGAGACAAGTGATAGGATCATAGATTATTGAGACAAGTGATAGGATCATAGCGCATTGAGACAAGTGATAGGAGCATAGCGCATTGAGACAATTGATAGGATCATAGCACATTGAGACAAGTGATAGGATCATAGATTATTGAGACAAATGATAGGATCATAGCGGATTGAGACAAGTGATAGGATCATAGCGCATTGAGACAAGTGATAGGAGCATAGCGCATTGAGACAATTGATAGGATCATAGCACATTGAGACAAGTGATAGGATCATAGATTATTGAGACAAATGATAGGATCATAGCGGATTGAGACAAGTGATAGGATCATAGCGCATTGAGACAAGTGATAGGATCATAGCGCATTGAGACAAGTGATAGGATCATAGCGCATTGAGACAAGTGATAGGATCATAGCGCATTGAGACAAGTGATAGGAGCATAGCGCATTGAGACAAGTGATAGGATCATAGCGGATTGAGACAAGTAATAGGATCATAGCGGATTGAGACAAGTGATAGGATCATAGCGCATTGAGACAAGTGATAGGATCATAGCGGATTGAGACAAGTGATAGGATCATAGCGCACTGAGACAAGTGATAGGATCATAGCGGATTGAGACACGTGATAGGATCATAGCGCATTGAGACAAGTGATAGGATCATAGCGCATTGAGACAAGTGATAGGAGCATAGCGCATTGAGACAAGTGATAGGAGCATATCGGATTGAGACAAGTGATAGGATCACAGCGCATTGAGAAAGCGTAACGCATAAAATTGCGCTAAACAAAAATAATTGGTAAAAATATTTCTAATCGCACAGATTTATTGTTGTTGGTCTAGATCTATTACAAGTGTAACTCCATGACTGTTCGCAACTAATTCATACAACTACATTGAAGATCAGTTTTTTGACTCTTTTTGTACAATTATTTGGCTTGTTGTCAAGTCGAAAACGATAGCCCTAGCTGCAGTGGCGGCCCTTTAGGCTGGCAAGTGGGGAAACCGTCACAGGCCCCGCCTAGCTGCAGTGGCGGCCCTTTAGGCTGGCAAGTGGGGAAACCGTCACAGGCCCCGCCTAGCTGCAGTAGCGGCCCTTTAGGCTGGCAAGTGGGGAAACCGTTACAGGCCCCGCCTAGCTGCAGTAGCGGCCCTTTAGGCTGGCAAGTGGGGAAACCGTCACAGGCCCCGCCTAGCTGCAGTGGCGGTCCTTTAGGCTGGCAAGTGGGGAAACCGTCACAGGCCCCGCCTAGCTGCAGTGGCGGCCCTTTAGGCTGGCAAGTGGGGAAACCGTCACAGGCCCCGCCTAGCTGCAGTGGCGGCCCTTTAGGGTGGCAAGTGGGGAAACCGTCACAGGCCCCGCCTAGCTGCAGTAGCGGCCCTTTAGGCTGGCAAGTGGGGAAACCGTCACAGGCCCCGTCTAGCTGCAGTAGCGGCCCTTTAGGCTGGCAAGTGGGGAAACCGTCACAGGCCCCGCCTAGCTGCAGTAGCGGCCCTTTAGGCTGGCAAGTGGGGAAACCGTCCAGGCCCCGTCTAGCTGCAGTAGCGGCCCTTTAGGCTGGCAAGTGGGGAAACCGTCACAGGCCCCGTCTAGCTGCAGTAGCGGCCCTTTAGGCTGGCAAGTGGGGAAACCGTCCAGGCCCCGTCTAGCTGCAGTAGCGGCCCTTTAGGCTGGCAAGTGGGGAAACCGTCAAAGGCCCCGCGTCTGAGAGGGACCCCGCGATCATACAATAGTTTCTGAATTATTAGTTACGTTCACTAATCTTAAAGAAAAAATCTTTCATGCAGAACAATTACAATACAGTATGTCATGTAGTCAAACGGCCACTAGTACAGTACTTACGTAAGGTACTCAGCTTGTAACACACACAAAAAAAGCGTAAGGGTGGACGAGCCCGTTAGCGTGATGTGGTACGGTTTATATAGTCTACCCATAAGGCTCAGGGCCCCGCATATGACACTCACCCAGGGCCCCGCATATGACACTCACCCAGGGCCCCGAGCACTGATAAGGCCTAGCTGTTTTTTTTTTCTTAATGTCGAGATAATCTTTGTACATCTCTTCAACCAACGGTCCAATGTCGAGAAATGGACACTACTAGAAGCATATGGAAGATTTCTTTGCATTAATCGTTTGTTATAATATAAATGTCCATCACCTGTCTTATCTATGATTTGGGATGAATTTGAATAGGTGATCGTGTTGGCTTTATGATAGCACCAGATATCTCGGTTTGGTTAATATGTTTACTATTTTGTTGAGGTGATTGTGTTTGCTGAAGACAACTAAAACCGATGTAGGAGTATTAAACATGTTTAATAACAGAACTTGAAATAACTTGACTACACTTCTTTTGTGAATATAATTAAATATACATGTCATTCCAATATAGACAAATTGATGAAATAAAATAGACTGCTATTTAAACAAATGGAACTCACGATAAATAACACGTCTCTACTGACTCCTTACATCCTGGAGTCGTCTCTTGTTCTTAACGTAGCTTGTGACAGAGACGCTTATCTTGTATCATTCTTCAAGACTAACAATTAATGCTCCCTTTCTTCATCATTACCTAGGAAACACACGCGATCATTTTGTTGATAAACTTGCTGTTTAGGTCAGTTGTCTATGATTACTATATCTAGTTAGCTGATCGTGTATACTGTTTGGGCTTGATAATTGTGTTTACTGTTTGGGCTTGATAATTGTGTTTACTGTTTGAGCTTGATAATTGTGTTTACTGTTTGGGCTTGATAATTGTGTTTACTGTTTGGGCTTGATAATTGTGTTTACTGTTTGGGCTTGATAATTGTGTTTACTGTTTGAGCTTGATAATTGTGTTTACTGTTTGGGCTTGATAATTGTGTTTACTGTTTGAGCTTGATAATTGTGTTTACTGTTTGGGCTTGATAATTGTGTTTACTGTTTGGGCTTGATAATTGTGTTTACTGTTTGGGCTTGATAATTGTGTTTACTGTTTGCGCTTGATAATTGTGTTTACTGTTTGGGCTTGATAATTGTGTTTACTGTTTGGGCTTGATAATTGTGTTTATTGTTTGGGCTTGATAATTGTGTCTACTGTTTGGGCTTGATAATTGTGTTTACTGTTTGGGCTTGATAATTGTGTTTACTGTTTGGGCTTGATAATTGTGTTTACTGTTTGAGCTAGATAATTGTGTTTACTGTTTGGGCTTGATAATTGTGTTTACTGTTTGGGCTTGATAGTTGTGTTTATTGTTTGGGCTTGACAATTGTGTTTACTGTTTGGGCTTGATAATTATGTTTATTGTTTGGGCTTGATAATTGTGTCTACCGTTTAGGCTTGATAATTTTGTTTACTGTTTGGGCTTGATAATTGTGGTGTTTGGGCTTGATAATTGTGTCTACCGTTTAGGCTTGATAATTGTGTTTACTGTTTGGGCTTGATAATTGTGGTGTTTGGGCTTGATAATTGTGTTTACTGCTTGGGCTTGATAATTGTGTTTACTGTTTGGGCTTAATAAATGTGTTTACTGTTTGGGCTTGATAATTGTGTCTACTGTTTGGGCTTGATAATTGTGTTTACTGTTTGGGTTTGATAATTGTGTTTACTGTTTGGGCTTGATAATTGTGTTTACTGTTTGGGTTTGATAATTGTGTTTACTGTTTGGGCTTGATAATTGTGTTTACTGTTTGGGCTTGATAATTGTGTTTTTTGGGCTTGATATTTGTGTTTACTGTTTGGGTTTGATAATTGTGTTTACTCTTTGGGCTTGATAATTGTGGTGTTTGAGTTTGATAATTGTGTTTACTGTTTGGGCTTGTAATTGTGTTTACTGTTTGGGCTTGATAATTGTGTTTACTGTTTGGGTTTGATAATTGTGGTGTTTGGGCTTGATATTTGTGTTTACTGTTTGTGTTTGATAATTGTGTTTACTGTTTGGGCTTGATAATTGTGTTTACTGTTTGGGCTTGATAATTGCATCTTCGAAATTTGCCCACCCCTGGGGTAGATAATGTAAATGCCATCTGCTATCTTCTATGGCCTACGGTTAACGAGGGTGTCATGTGACCAGCACAACTACCAACTTTCTTTACTTTTCCCCAACTAATGGCAGGTACCTATTAGAGCTGGGTGGACTCAGAGGCCTTCTAAAGATCCGGAAATTAAAAATCACATTTGTTTACCAAGATTTGAACCCGGGACCCTTCGTTTCGGAAACCAAGCGCTTTACCATTCAGCCACTGCGCCTCATTTTGTTTTTTGTTGAGAATATTAAGTCTGAATTGAACAATTGTTCTTAAGTAGTTCCATAGAGAACGATCAGATGTTTGAGTCAATTTGCGACGGGAGACAATCTTTGGTTATCTTGCGTGACCACATGAAACAGAAGACATCAATCTTGGCCCAGTGAGCAAAAAATAGAGAAGTAACTTCATATGACATTATTTCTTACTTGATTTATGACGTCACACATGAAAGCGAAATTTAATCACAGCATCAAAAGTCAAAGCGAAACCTAAATTTGGCAGATGAAATATCCTCGGTTTCTGTCTGTCAGTTTTTTATAAAGGAAGTATAACATCATTAAACGAACACCTGTTAGTAACCCCGCCCTCAATTCCTATTTCCCACAAACATCCTTATAGACTGAAATCGTTTATGTATTGACTGTTACAATTACGTAGTCTCCCTCACGCATAACTGAAGGGAAATTGTTGTATCGTCCGATGTCATATTCGTAGAGACGTACTGGTCTACTTTGTCTAGGAGACTTCAAGTAGTGTCAAAAGGGGACCCAAGTACAGATAACTCCTACTCAAGGCCGTCGTCTTCGACATACCTAGGAGACACTGAGCACAAGGTCTAATGCCCTCCAAATGACTTACTAATCTATAAAGAGCCCCCAAATCTTTAAGGTTCTAGAAATATATAAAACAAAAGGCATTTGTAAAATCTTTTAAAGCCAAAAATTTAATATATATATAATATAATAATAATAATAATATATAATATTTAATATATATATATATATATATATGTGTGTGCGTGTGTGTATTGCTACTCATTGAATGGTAGACTAGGTGTCAACTGTCAAATTGGGCGTGGCTTTACCATACTGTCCGGCCCACAAGTTGTGTGCCAAGAGATGGTCAGTCATTTCTAGTTGCCCTTATAATATGTAAAGTTTCAAAATGCATTGAAAATTGACGTCATGGTTGCCTGGGTTTACTTAACAAATTGTATTTCGGTAGCCTGGTAGCCAACTGTAGCTCTAATCTCAGTGACACATAGAAAAGTGCAGCCGTAAGTTATTTTGAATCAAAGATTTTATTACATGACTGTTGAACTATTTTAGTAAAAATAGTAGAGCATAACAATTGTAAATAGAACTAACTTCAGGTAAATAACTCTTTTTATCCACATTCAAGGCACAAAATGATTGCACATCAGCGAACTGGTCATTGACATCATATAGGACTGTCAAAATCAGAATAAAGGTGTCTATGTGTGTTTGTTTGTTGGTGATTCTCATTCTAGTCTTGCGTACATTACAGAGTAGGTTGGCCCTACCAACTTATAACTGGAGCCTGCTTGTTAGTAAATTGTCTCTTTTTACAATTCTGAAAAAGGGATTTCGACAATAATTACATAAGAAACATACTCTGCTCTTAACCATCATACCATCACTGTCACATTGTCCTCGTCTTGTTCATAGTCCTCGTCTTGTTCATAATCCTCGTCTTGTTCATAGTCCTCGTCTTGTTTCCTCGTCTTGTTCATAGTCCTCGTCTTGTTTCCTCGTCTTGTTCATAGTCCTCGTCGTGTTCATAGTCCTCGTCTTGTTCATAGTCCTCGTCTTGTTTCCTCTTCTTGTTCATAGCCCTCGTCTTGTTCATAACCCTCGTCTTGTTCATAGTCCTCGTCTTGTTCATAGTCCTCGTCTTGTTCATAGCCCTTGTCTTGTTTCCTCGTCTTATTCACAGTCCTCGTCTTGTTCATAGTCCTCGTCTTGTTCATAGTCCTCGTTTTGTTCATAGCCCTCGTCTTGTTCATAGTCCTCGTCTTGTTCATAGTCCTCGTCTTGTTTCCTCGTCTTATTCACAGTCCTCGACTTGTTCATAGTCCTTGTCTTGTTCATAGTCCTCGTCTTGTTCATAGCCCTCGTCTTGTTTCCTCGTCTTATTCACAGTCCTCGACTTGTTCATAGTCCTTGTCTTGTTCATAGTCCTCGTCTTGTTCATAGCCCTCGTCTTGTTCATAGCCCTCGTCTTGTTCATAGTCCTCGTCCAGTTCATAGTCCTCGTCTTGTTCATAGTCCTTGTCTTGTTCATAGCCCTCGTCTTGTTCATAGTCCTCGTCTTGTTCATAGTCCTCGTCCAGTTCATAGTCCTCGTCTTGTTCATAGCCCTCGTCTTGTTCATAGTCCTCGTCCTGTTCATAGTCCCTGTCTTGTTCATAGTCCTCGTCTTGTTCATTGTCCTCGCCTTGTTCATAGTTCTTGTCCTGTCTCGAAGACAAACCTTTAATTTTGTTTTATCAAATTAGACGCATTTTCTTTGTTGGTTTGTTGCATGGTTTAAAGATTGAATACTTATTCTATATATTTTTATTTTTCTCTACGGGAACACCAGGAATAAATCAGAAGCTGTGTCAAAGGTCAGGCAAAGATTTTAACAGTAAAGAACGTAAAGTTCTTCTAGCAGCGAACACGTGGCGAGAGTTTGACAAACCCAATGTGTTTCTAGGGCTATCCATTGGAAATGTCGGGAAGAGCTGAGACCAGGGCTCTTGAAACTCTTGGCTAGCAAAACGAACAAGTGCCTACACTGCCAGCCTGCATGAACAATCGAGTTCTAACTGGGGGATATCCAAGTAGGTATCTATTTCTCACTATAACCGTGCAAGACTCGCTATTTCTGGAACGATCTCCTGAGACACGCCGTGTGGATTGTTGACATGGTTATAAGGGATCTCTTCGCAACCTTGACCCAAGCAGTGAAGGTCCTCTCGAACTTTCTAAGGCACCCCTACAGAAGTTTTCATTGTTTCCTCCTGCAACCGTTTCCAACCAGGCGCCACGTTGAGGCTGAGTAACACGTCCGAGCGCCACATTGAGGCTGGGTAGCAAGCTCTAGCGCCACGTTGAGGCTGGGTAGCAAGCCCGAGCGCCACTTTGAGGCTGAGTAATAAGCCCGAGCGCCACGTTGAGGCTGAGTAACAAGCCCGAGCGCCACGTTGAGGCTGAGTAATAAGCCCGAGCGCCACGTTGAGGCTGAGTAATAAGCCCGAGCGCAACGTTGAGGCTAAGTAACAAGCCCGAGCTCCAAGTTGAGGCAGCGTAGCAAGCCCCAGCGCCACGTTGAGGCAGGGTAACAAGCCCCAGCGCCACTTTGAGGCTGAGTAATAAGCCCGAGCGCCACGTTGATGCTGAATAACAAGCCCGAGCGCCAAGTTGAGGCAGCGTAGCAAGCCCCAGCGCCACGTTGAGGCAGGGTAACAAGCCCCATCGCCACTTTGATGCTGAGTAACAAGCTCGAGCGCCACTTTGAGGCTGAGTAACAAGCCCGAGCGCCACTTTGAGGCTGGGTAGCAAGCTCTAGCGCCACGTTGAGGCTGGGTAGCAAGCCCGAGCGCCACTTTGAGGCTGAGTAACAAGCCCGAGCGCCACTTTGAGGCTGGGTAGCAAGCCCGAGCGCCACTTTGATGCTGAGTAACAAGCCCGAGCGCCAAGTTGAGGCAGCGTAGCAAGCCCTAGCGCCACGTTGAGGCTGGGTAGCAAGCCTCAGCGCCACTTTGAGGCTGGGTAGCAAGCCCGAGCGCCACTTTGAGGCTGAGTAACAAGCCCGAGCGCCACTTTGAGGCTGGGTAGCAAGCCCGAGCGCCACTTTGAGGCTCGGTAACTATCCATCTGGTGTAACGAGGGCATGGCTACCTACAGTGTTGCTTATTAGTTCGTAATATAAATTCGACTTCTCAAGTTTCTGACTTTTTTAATAGCGTTTCGTCCATTTCTAGAGAAGAGAAAGAGAGACGCGACAAGATAGATAAATGGGATTTGAAGGCCAATGTTCATGTAGTATTTATAATATGGCCGAGTAGTAAGCGCTATAAGAGTCATCACGATGAACCTGAGTTTAAATGCCGAAACCTTAGCTGTCTCACAAGGAAAATGTCTAAACTGCTCTAAACATTAGGCAACAAACAAAATGAAAAGTTGTAGGCCATTTCCTAGTACTCCGCAATTATTCAACATCGCTATGTACGATCTGTCTAGATATATTTGAAAGTAAACTTATGTAAACTATTCATATTTTTATGAAACGAAGTCTTTAATCATATCACCTGTGTGTTCACCCTCTCCCCTCCCTCTCTCTCTCTCTCTCTACCTCCTCAAATACAAACTTTTCTTCTTTTTTTTTCTGGTTTGTCCTTGTACTAAGTAGGTCAAGGTTTTGTAGACGCAATATAGACCAATCCTTAATTTTGACAACACTTTATATTATGCATGCATATAAAAATGTACGCTAAGATTTTTTTTTTTACATACGAAACAAACTTTTGATTTTCAGTTTTTCCACTTAAATGAATCATTGAAAATAGAAAAATTGCGT